>NW_024734615.1:8641993-8657986 GCF_018991925.1 Homarus americanus | reverse complement strand
TGTGTTATCTAGTGTTGTCATTTGTTATCAGTGTTGCTTGGCAAAGTTATCTAGTGTTGTTGCGTAAGTTATCAGGTTATGCTGTGGTGTTGCGGCGATGTTGTCATGTGTTATCTAGTGCTGTCAGCGTGTTATTCAGTGTTGCCTTTCGCGTGTTATCTAGTGTTGTCGCGTGTTATCTATGTTGTCATTTGTTATCTAGTGTTGCTCGCGTGTTATCTAGTGTTGTCGCGTGGTTATCTAGTGCTGTCATGTGTTGGCTCAGGTGTTGGAAGGTCGAAAAGGCAGACAGTTTGTTATCTGATGTTGTCGCGTGGTTATCTAGTGTTGGTCATGTGTTATATGATGTTGCCGCGTAGCCCAGTTGTCAGCGTTATCTTAGTGTTAGCTGCAAAGGTCTAGTGTTGGCTGCGTGTTATCTGATGTTGTCGGTGTTTTCTAGTGTTGTCATGTGTTATTCGATGTTGCTGCTGTCTTATCTAGTGTTGTCATGTGTTATCTAGTGTTGCTGCGTGTTATATGATGTTGCTGCGGTTATCTAGTGTTGTCATGTGCGTATTCAGTGTTGTCATTTGTTATTCAGTGTTGCGTATGTTATTCAGTGTTGTCATGTGTTACATGACGTTGCCGCGTAAGTTGATCTAGTGTTGTGTTATCTAGCGTTGTCAGCGTGTTATCTAGCGGTTGCGTAAGTTATCTGCGTTGGCTCGCGTGTTATCTGCGCAGTCGGGCGTGTCATCTGTCGTTGTCGCGGGTTATCTAGTGCTGGTCATGCGTCATCTAGCGTTGTCATGTGTCATCCGACGCCGTCAGCGTGTTATCCAGCGTCGTCATGCGTTATCCGATGCCGTCACGTGTCAATTCAGTGCCGTCAAGCGTAAGTCATCCAGCGTCGGGTCGCTGCGTCATCTCAGCGTCGGTCAGCGTGTCATCCAGTGCTGTCATTTGTCATCCAGTGTCATTACCTGTCATCCGACGTTGCTCATGTCATCCAACGTTGTCATGTGTTATTCAGTGTTTGCCGCGTGTTATCTAGGCGTTACAGGGGCATCTAGGCGTCATGTGTTATCTAGTGTTGTATATTCAGGTTGCCGCGTGTTATCTAGTGTTGTTGCAGTGTTTATCTTAGTGTTGCTCGCGTGTTATTCAGTGTTGTCATTTGTTATCGGCGTTATCGCGTGTTATCTGATGTTGGCATGTGTTATCTGATGTTGCTCGCGTGTTATCTAGTGCTGTCATGTGTTATCTAGTGTTGTCGTGTGTTATCTGAAGGTTGTCATGTATATCAGTGTTGGTTGCTGTACATTCTAGTGTTGTCGCAAGAAGGTGATGTTGTCGTGTTATCTAATGTTGTGGCATTCAGCGTTGTCGCGTGTTATTTAAAGTGTTGTCATTTAGCGCCTAGTGTTGTCATGTGTTATCTAGTGTTGTCATGTGTTATTCAGTACAGGCTTCATTCAGTGTTGTCATGTGTTATCTAGTGTTGTTACTTGTTATCTAGTGTTGTCATGTGTTATCTAGTGTTGTCATGTGTTATCTAGTGTTGTCGTGTTATATGATGTTGTCATGTGTTATCTAGCGTTGTCATGTGTTATCTAGTGTTGTCATGTGTTATCTAGTGTTGTCATGTGTTATCTAGTGTTGTCATTTGTTATTCAGTGTTGTCATGTTATCTAGTGTTGTCGCGTAAGTTATAGTGTTGCTGTGTGTTATCTAGTGTTGTTGTATGTGTTATCTAGTGTTGTCATTTCTTGTTATTCGATGTTGTCATGTGTTATCTAGTGTTGTCATGGTGTTACATGATGTTGTTGGCGTGTTATCTTTTATGTCATGCCGTGTGTTATCTAGTGTTGTCGCGTGTTATCTAGTAGCGAAGCAAGTGTGTTATCTGGATGTTGTCGTGCGTTATCTAGTGCTGTCATGTGTTATCTGACGTTGTCAAGCAAGTCTTATCTAGTGTTGTCATGTGTTATCTAGTGTTGTCATGTGTTATATGATGTTGTCATGTGTTATCTAGTAAGGTCATGTGTTATCTAGTGTTATTACCGGTTATTCCAGTGTTGCGGTTGTGTTATTCTAGTGTTGTCGCGTAAGTTATAAGATGTTGTCATGGTAAGTAGTCAGTGTTGTCACAGGTTATCTAGTGTTGCTGCGTGTTATCTAGTGTTGGTCGTGTGTTATCTCAGTGTTGTCATTTCATTATCTAGTGTTGTCGCGTGTTATCTAGGTTGTCATGTGTTATCTTAGCGTTGTCAAGGTGTTATCTAGTGTTGTCAAGTGTGTTATCTAGTGTTGTCATGTGTTATCTAGCGGTTATTATTTGTTATTTGAAAGCGTTCATGTGTTATCTAGTGTTGTCATTTGTTATCTTAGTGTTGCTTGCTGTGTTATCTAGTGTTGCTTCGCGTGTTATCTTAGTGTTGTCAAGGTTTATGTTGTCATGTCTTTATCTTAGTGTTGTCATTTGTTCAGTGTTGGTTCGCGTGTTATCTAGTGTTGCTATGTGTTATCTAGTGTTGTCGGTGTTGCGTATGATGTTGTCATGTGTTATCTAGTGTTGTCGTAAAAGATTCAGGCGTTAGCGCGTGTTATCTAGTGTTGTCATGTGTTATCTTAGTGTTGTCATTGTTATCTAGTGTTGTTGCGTTATTCAGTGTTGTCAGCGTGTTATCAGTGTTAGCATGTGTTATCTAGGTTGTCGAAGTGTGTTATCTACTGTTGTCATTTGTTATTCGATGTTGTCATGTGTTATCTAGTGTTGGTTGGGCGTGTTGGCGATGCGGTTGCCGTGTTATCTAGTTGGTTGCTGTGTTATCTAGTGTTGTTGCGTGTTATCTAGTGTTGTCATGTGTTATCTTGACGTTGTCGTGTGTTATCTTAGTGCGTTGGTTTATGTGTTATCTGATGTTGTTGCGCGTCTATCGTAGGCGCCAGTTTGCCGTGTTATCTAGTGTTGTTGCGCAGTTATGTGTTTGTCGCTGTGTTATCTAGTGGGTTGCCGTATATTTAGTGTTTTGTCATTTTGTTATCTGTGTTGGCATGTGTTATCTAGTGTTGTCGCGTGTTATATGACGTTGTCATGTGTTATCTAGTGTTGTCATGTGTTATCTAGTGTTGTCAAGTGTGTTATTCAGTGTTGTCAAGTGTGTTATCTTTAGTGTTCTCATTTGTTATTCAGTGTTGTCGCTGTGTTATTCTAGTGTTGTCGTGTTATCTAGTGTTGTCATGTGTTATCTAGTGTTGTCGCGTGTTATCTAGTAAAGTTGTCATGTGTTATCTAGTGTTGTCATTTGTTATCTGACGTTGCTCGCGTGTTATATGTTGTTGTGTGTTATATGATGTTGGTCATGTGTTATCTTGGCGGTTATGTCATGTGGTATCTAGTGTTGTCATGTGTGTTATCTAGTGTTGTCATGTTATCTTAGGTTGTTGCTGCAAGTTATCTTATAAGCTGGTTACGTAAGCTATTCAGTGTTGTCATTTGTTATTCAGTGTTGTCATGTGTTATCTAGTGTTGCTGCGTGTTATCTAGTGTTGTCGCAGGTTATATGATGTTGCTCATGTGTTATCTAGTGTTATGCGTATTGGCGTTGTCAGCGTGTTATCTAGTGTTGTCATGTGTTATCTAGTGTTGTCATTTTGTTATCTAGTGTTGTCAGTGCGTATATTTGAGTGCTATTTTGTGGGCATTTAGTGTTGTCATGTGTTATCTAGTGCTGTCATTTTGTTGTTCGACGTTGTCATTTTTGTTATCTGATGTTGCTCGCTGTGTTATCTAAAGTGTTGTCGCGTGTTATATGATGCTTTTGCTCGGCGTGTTATCTAGTGTTGTCAGCGTGTGTTATCTTAGTGTTGCTCGCGTGTTATCTATGTTGTCATGTGTTATCTGGATGTTGTCGGTGTTTTCTAGTGTTGCTCGCGTAAGTTATCTGGATGTTATTGTGGTTTTATCTAGTGTTGTCATGTGTTACTCAGGTTGTCATGTGTTATAAGGATGTTGTCATGTGTTATCTAGTGCTGTCGGCGTAAGTTATCCGCGTTGTCATTTGTTATCTAGTGTTGGCATGTGTTATCTAGTGTTGTCATGTGTTATATATGATGTTGTCATGTGTTATCTAGTGGTTGTTGGGCAAAGTTATCTAGTGTTGTCATGTAAGTCATCTAGTGTTGTCGCGTGTTATCTATGTCATTTGTTATCTAGTGTTGTCATGTGTTATTATCTAGTGTTGGTTGCTGTGTTATCTAGAAGGTTGTCATGTGTTATCTAGTGTTGTCAGGTGTTATTCAGTGTTGTCAGTGTGTTATCTAGTGTTGTCATTTTGTTATCTGATGTTGCCATGTGTTATTCAGTGTTGTCGTAAGTTATGATGTCATGTGCTATTCAGTGTTGTCATGTGTTATCTAGTGTTGTCATGTGTTTATTCAGTGTTGTCATGTGGCGATCGAAGTGTTGTCATGTGTTATCTAGTGTTGTCATGTGTTATCTAGTGTTGTCATTTGTTATCTAGTGCTGTCGGTGTTATCTAGTGTTGGTCAGTGTGTTATTCATAGTGTTAGTTGGGCAAAGTTATCTAGTGTTGTCAAGGATTAGTGGTTGTCATACGGTTATCCGATGGTCATGTGTTATCTAGTGTTGTTTGCGTGTTATAAGATGTTGTCGCTGTGTTATCTAGTGTTGTCATGTGTTATCTAGTGTTGTCATGTGTTATCTAGTGTTGTCATGTGTTATAGTGTTGCTCGCGTGTTATCTATGTTGTCGCGTGTTATCTAGTGTTGTCGTATGTGTAATCTAGTGTTGTCATTGTTACTCTAGTGTTGGCATGTGTTATCTATGTTGTCATGTGTTATATGATGTTGTCGGTGTGTTATCTAGTGTTGTCGCGTAAGTTATTCAGTGTTTCATGTGTTATCTAGTGTTGCCATGTGGGCATTTGTTGTCATGTGTTATATGATGTTGGTTGCGTGTTATCTAGTGTTGTCATGTTATTCAGTGTTGTCATGTGTTATTCAGTGTTGTCATGTGTTATCTAGTGTTGTCATGTGTTATCTAGTGTTGTCATGTGTTATCTAGTGTTGTCATGTGTTATCTAGTGTTGTCATGTGTTACCTAGTGTTGTCATGTGTTATCTAGTGTTGGCATGTGTTATCTAGTGTTGGCATGTGTTATCTAGTGTTGTCATTTGTTATCTAGTGATGTCATGTGTTATAAGATGTTGTCATGTGTTATCTGATGTTGTCTTGTGTTATCTAGAAGTGTGTTATTCTAGTGTTGTCATGTGTTATCTAGTGTTGTCATGTGTTATCTAGTGTTGGCATGTGTTATCTGATGTTGTCGTGTGTTATCTAGTGTTGTCATGTGTTATCTAGTGTTGTCATGTGTTATCTGATGTTGTCGTGTGTTATCTAGTGTTGTCATGTGTTATCTAGTGTTGTCATGTGTTATCTTGTGTTGTCATGTGTTATCTGATGTTGTCGTGTGTTATCTAGTGTTGTCATGTGTTATCTAGTGTTGTCATGTGTTATCTGATGCTGTCGTGTGTTATCTAGTGTTGTCATGTGTTATCTAGTGTTGTCATGTGTTATCTAGTGTTGTCATGTGTTATCTGATGTTGTCATGTGTTATCTAGTGTTGTCATGTGTTATCTGATGTTGTCATGTGTTATCTAGTGTTGTCATGTGTTATCTGATGTTGTCGTGTGTTATCTAGTGATGTCATGTGTTATCTAGTGTTGTCATGTGTTATCTGGTGTGATCATATATTTTCCCTAACGAAAAATCTGCTGTGTAGCCCCGCATCAGGCAAACATGCTTACAGAGCTCCAGTAAGACCCCCAACGGCGGTATAGGCGGAAGTGGTGACCAACACGGGAACCCAACGACTAGCCTGATGGACAGGCTACTAAGGTGAAACTCAACAAACTGGACTATCGAAAATTGCAACTTCCCCTCTCCCCAGTCGTTGCAACTACCTGCACCTCTGGATCAGGAAAAGGGAGAGCCAAGATGTGCGGTTGCAGCCTGCACTCCTTCCTCACCACATAAAGCAACTCACACGCAGCCATCATCCAGTTCATCATACTTTCTATCATCATGAGAATCCCTACACCCCCCAAAAAGGCGACGGGGACAGGCAAAGATGACTGCTTGGAGTCTCTAGTCACAACTTTGCACGTGGGCAGCATAGATAAGATGGTCGTTTATTGTTACCATATTAAATATAGAGGGATGAAAAAATATGTCTGACAATCCAAGGGAGAACAAAATAAATGGAACATTTATTTCCTCAGATTCTTTTTAGTTTCATTTATAACCAAGTGTCACTGCATATTATGACCATCAGGTCTAATTCTGGGCTATCACCAAGAGGTGCTATAAAAAATAAAGAAAAATAAAAAATAAACAGTTTACTGATAGCAAATATTAAAACATGCAGAGTAATACAAAAGAAAAAGTCACACTTTAGGTTACAATAAACAATATTACGTTAGTACACAGGGCCGTGCACAACAACTGTCAGATGGGGGGCTGAGAGTTTGCAAAAAGGGCACGATCCCTTGAGGGAGGCTGGGGTGTCGGGGGGGAGGCTATGCCCCCCGGGATTTTTTTTTTAAATCTGATCTATTTGAGGGCCATTTTGAGGCCATAATCAGTTGCTATGAATGTCCCTTGAATTTTGGTATATTTTATATTGTTTAATGAAAATATAGTTAATAAGCAATAAAAGCAACATGTTAACTGCTTCTTTACGAAATACTGCTTGTCAGTATATACTTTAACTTCATGAGTAGACGAATCATATGCCATACGATGACATTATTAGACAATTTATTTACAACATAAATTAAAAAAAAACCTACACAGGGTCATTGAATGCTACTTTACAGCTCAACCATGACTAAAGCAAATTAAATCTTTCAATGTTAGATATACTGACACTGAGCAAAGAACATTTCACATGTTCTTTTACTGTAATTAAAACATATACTATAACGAAACAGTTTGAAAAATAAACATATCCCACTTACTTCACTGAGGTAATCATTAAATTATATAGGTGACTAAGCTAAAACACCAACATGCTCAATATAAAGAGCCCCGCTCTCCATGAACGGGACAAGCTTAGGACGTTAATCGATTACGTCTCTACTAAAATCCAAGCTCTGCCGTGAAAGCGTGCCACATATAATAGTATAGCAGTGTTTATACTTGGCTGTAGAATAATATAGGATTTATTCCTCCCTAAGTTCTTTGCGTCCTAAGTGGGCTGATCTGCCTCTTTTTTCATGGCTAGGGGATACTCAACCCTCTTGTTACTGATGATTGAAAAAAAAAAGCACCTTCGAGAAAGGACACTTCGTAACTGGCAGGGCAAAGGAGCAGGGCAGGGGCTCAGGCCCCTTTTGAGCCCTACTTGTGCACGTGCCTGTTAGTACATAAACACTTAAACTAAAAACATAAATTATACCACCTTGTCCCATACCCACATAAGTGTCTGAGTGACGAACAACACAACGGGAGAGGAGATACACCACACCGGAGATCACAGCGAAGTCCAACAGAGAGTAGCAGCCAACTTAGACGAGCAGTAGCTCGTGGAATTCTGGCTCACGCCACACTTTGCAGTGTCAACAAGGAGGATTAGGACAGAGTTGAACCAGGGTTGTTCGCGGTCTCTGATCCGAGGATTGGACAGAGGGGCAAACGACTCCTTTGATCGTAACATCTATGCATTAGGATTTAGGCAGCAGTGCAATCCGGTACAGTATGTGCGACTGAGCAGCCCTTTTCAGGAGCCACTCTACTCACCCTACATGGGGAGGGGGCTAGAAAGTGTGCCCTAAACATAGCCTGCCTGAAGAACCAACCTGACTGGGCAACCGCACCTAGTAAGGTCATCCTTATGAGGTCGAAAACATAATTGCAGATCAAAGAAAAAACAAATTATATAACCTCTTATGGTCGCTGCATGGAATGTCAGGACCCTTCTGAATATTGGAACAAATGAGCGTCTTGAAAGAAGAACCGTCCTTGTGGTAAAAGAGCTGTCAAGGTATAAACCATCGACATAACAGCCATTAAGGAGCACCGGCTCCCAGACGGGGGTCGACTCACAGAACATGGGTCCGACTGTACCCTCTTCTGGAAGGATGAGCCTGCTGCAAAGAGAAACCGCATTTATGAGTTTGACTTTGCCATTCGCCAATCCACCCTACACAGGCTAACTGAAATGCCTGTTGGGATCAACGAGCGCCTCATGATGCTCCGAGTTCCATTGAATGACTCATGTCATGCCTTCTTCATCAGTGGATATGCCCCAACACTGGAGGCAGAGAATGATATCAAAGAGGCCTTTTATGCTGACCTTGACAGAGTGCTAACCTCTATCCCCAGAGAAGATAAGGTTGTGCTCCTAGGTGACTTCAATGCCAGAGATGGCAATAGATGCTGACATATAGCAGGGAACTATAGGGACAAACGGAGTGGGCAAGTGTAATCCCAACGGGCTATTCCTCCTCAGCACGTGTGCTGAACACAAACTCCCATCACCATCACCTTGTTTAGGCAGGCCGACACGTTCAAGGACTCTTGGCAACACCCGCGATCCAAACACTAGCATCTCATTGACTATATCATTGTCAGAGAAAGAGATCGGAGAGATGTCCTCCTCACCAGAGTCATGCTTGGCTTTGACCACTGTGATAAAGATTATCGGCTCATCAGAACCAAACGTCGCCCCAAAACGGCGAAGGCAACAAGCCTCCAAAAGAGGTTTTAACACCAAACGATTGGAGGATCAAGCGATAGCTCATGCTTTCAGAGAGCAGATCATAACAAAACCTGCAGAAAGACCCTCGGCCAGATCTAAAGAAAACACCAAGTTGATACTTTCCACTGGAAGAAAGCAATAGCCTAGTGCAAATTTTGCGATCTAAAGGACGAATGTGAGAAAAATAATGTGTGTAAAACGCCAAAATTTGCGATCAACACAAGATGCGCAAATTGTTCAATTCCACTAAGGCAATCTATGGCCCAGCTACTCATGGTGAGGCTCCCTCCGCTTATCCGTTGGTAACTCCCTAATTAAAGACGAAGAAAGTATCCACCAGCACTGGAAAAAACACTACCATTCCATGCTCAATCGAAACACCGAAGTGGATGTCCTGACTATCCTGCAGGTCCCTCAGCACCCGGGGCTGAACTACCTCGACTATCTTCAATCTCGTGATGAGGTAGCTACTGCCATCAAGCAGATGAAAAATAACAAAGCCACAGGGCCTGATGGAATCCCAGCCGAGGTGTATAAAGCAGGAGGACCTCTGCTTTCCAGCTGTCTCCCCTATGATCAATATTTATAAGAACAAGGGAGACCGATCAGATTGTGCCAACTACCGCAGGATCTCGCTGCTGTCCGTAGCTGGCAAGATTGTCGCTCGAGTTCTCCTTAACAGACTTATTCCTGAGGTGGAAAACTTCCTCCCAGAATATCAGTGTGGCTTTAAACCATCACATGGCACCCCTGACATGATCTTTGCTGCCCGCCAGATGTAGGAAAAGTGCAGACATGTAAATGGCCTTCATCTACCTTACTAAGGCCTTTGACTCGGTCAACAGGGAAGCCCTCTGGCGGATCCTCAGTCGTCTGGGTTGCCCACCCAAATTCATCGCGATTTTGAGGTAACTCCACGATGGCATGAACGGCAGTTTCCTGCACAATGACACACCTAGCCTGACTTCTCCATCCACACGGGGGTAAAACAGGATGTGTACTGTCACCAACTCTCTTTTCCATTTTCTTGGCTGCCTTCCTTACTAGGGCCAGTGCCAAGTTAGCCGGCGGGGTGGACATTCAATACCGAATGATGGGACTTTCGAATATAAGACGACTCCACACATGAACAAAGGTGTCGGCCGCTTCCATTACTGAACTTCAATATTCAGATGACCTCACCCTCGTTGCTCACACCGAATGTGACCTACAGGATATCCCAAATAAATACGCAGATACGAATGCACACTTCAGCCTTGAAGTGAATGTACATAAGACAGGGATTCTCTTCCAGCCTGCCCCTGGTTTAGCCACACCTCCACCATCCATCCAGGTTAACGGTACTATCCTCTCTAATGTTAACCACTTTCAGTACCTTGGCTCCCACCTGTCCACCACCGCAGACAAAGAAGAAGAGATTCAACATCGGTTCAGATGTGCATCCCAAGCTTCTGGCAAACCCCGCACCCGCGTCTTCAGCTGTAGGGACTTGATATTATCTACAAAGTTGCATATATATCGATCAGTGGTCCTCCCCATCCTGCTGTAAGCGAGACATGGGTCATATACAGTACAGGAGGCATCTCAAGTCACTTGTAAACTTTCACCAACGTAGTCTACGTTCCATCCTCCGAGTTCGCTGGGAAGACAAGAAAACAAATGCCAGTATTCTCTCTGACACCAACTGTAGGAGCATCGAGGCTGCCATCATCTATGAGTAACTAAGTTGGACTGGCCGTGTTACCCGCAAGGACGACAGTAGACTGCCAAAGCAGTAAACATAACGCTGGCGGGCAACAGAAAAAGTTCCAAATCGATCCCCTCACCTGGGAGACGATCACTCCACACCCTAACTCTTGGAGGAGCACTACACGGGGTGTCAATACTTTCGAGTTAGCCCGACTGCATACAGAGGCAGACAAGCGCCAGCACCAGAAAGACACTGCCGCCGCCTCTCCCGCACTAGATGTAGCTCTCCAGACGTGCAACATCACTGGACGGCCCTGCCGGTCCCGTATTGGCTTCTTTAGTCACCTCAGAGCTAACCAACGAAGGTGACATCCCTAATAACTCATTCTTTTGAGACAGCAAAGTAGTAGTAGTAGTGTTGTCATGTGTTCTCTGGTGTTGCCATGTGTTCTCTGGTGTTGCCATGTGTTCTCTGGTGTTGCCAAATGTTAGCTGGTGTTGCCATGTGTTCTCTGGTGTTGTCATGTATTCTTTGGTGTTGTCATGTGTTATCTGGTATTGCCATTTGTTCTCTGGTGTTGTCACGTGTTATCTGGTGTTGTCATGTGTTATCTGGTGTTGCTAGGCGTTATCATGTGGTGTTAAATGCTATGTGATGTTGTTAAATGTTATATGGCGTTATTAAATGTTATGTGATGTTGTTAAATGTTATGTGGTGTTGTTAAATATTATATGGTGTTTTTAAATATTATATGGTGTTGTTAAATGTTATATGGTGTTGTTAAATGTTAAATGGTGTTGTTAAATGTTATATTGTGTTTTTAAATATTATATGGTGTTGTTTAATATTATATGGTGTTGTTAAATGTTATATGGTGTTGTTAAATATTATATGGTGTTGTTTAATATTATATGGTGTTGTTAAATGCTATATGGTGCTGTTAAATGTTATATGGTGCTGTTAAATGTTATATGGTGTTTCTGTGTGATATCTATGTGTTATATATTTGGTGTTATCATGTGCTATCTGGTAAGTTTCATGTGTTATCTAATGTTGTCTCATGCTATATGGCGCTGTTGTGTGTTATCTTATGTTGCCACGTGTTATCTAATGATTCATATGTTATTATTGTGTTGTTATATGGTCTTGTCTTGTGTTATCTGGTGTTATGTAAAAGGAGTTATCATGTGTTAATCAACTGTCGCAATTTATAATCTCGTGTTATCCTGAATTGTGTTGTGTTGTCATGTGTTCTCTAGTGTTGCCATGTGTTATTCAGTGTTGTTATGTGCTTTCTGGTGTCGTCACGTGTTATTCAGTGTTGTCATGAGTTATCGAGTGTTCTTAAGTGTTATTCAGTGTTTTCATGTGTTACCGAGTGTTCTCAAGTGTTATTCAGTTGTTGTCATGTGCTATTCAGTAGTGCCATGTGTTATCTGGTTTTACTCAGTATAAGTCGTGTTACCATAAGTCAGCTGATTGTTATGTCAACTCTGTTTCTTGAGGTGAATCCCCAACCTATTTCACTTTAATATTAACCCCCCTAACCTAACCTAACCTAATGCTAACCTAACCTAACGCTAACCTAACCTGATCTAACCCCTAACCTACCTCTCCCATGTAGCGTTAAGGTGTTTAAGTATCAGGTGGAGTATGCTGGGGATAATCTTCAAGTGATCCCAAATACTTATAAACATCATCTCTTTGTATCGTATATACACACACACACACACACACACACACACACACACACACACACACACACACACACAGACAAACACACACACACACACGCGCGTGCTCCTCAGAATTTCAACTAAATTAATCGCTAGAGGTGTGTGTTTTGTGTGAAGGTATGAGTGCGTGCATATGTATGTAAGTTGGTGTGTGCGTATGTTGGTGTGTGTAGTGACTAGTTGCATCACTGTCAGCATCCAGACGAGTGTTGTGTGCGGGTCGGCCAGGAGAGCATCCCCGCACCTTACTCGGGGACCACACAGTTAGCCAGTAAGATCCTGGTTGGCATTCTCACCAGGCTTGTGATTGGCTGTAAGAGTGTCTGTGGGTTGAGAGGGAGTGTAGACGGTGGCGGCCACCAAGTGTCACGGGGAGCACCACCCACCCACTACACCGTCAGGGTGTCTGCCGTAGTGTGGGTGTCTGGCGGCAGCGCGGTGGCTGCTGGTAGGGGCGTTGTGCTCCCGCTGGCCCCAGCTACCCCTGCTGTAGCTGCTGCTACTTCTGCAGCAGCTGCTGGAGGGCCTAGACTTGGGAGGGACGTGGCGCGCCAGCGGGGCTGGCCTTGAGCGCGGGCCGGTGCGCTGCATGCAACAAGGCGGGCGGTGGTGCAGTGCATGTGCGGAGTGGCGGTGTGCACACGGCAGCAGCAGCAGCAGCTGGCCGTCTCGGTGCACCAGCAGACCAGCAGCCGCCTGACCGCGCGGCGTGCGTGCGTGCGTGTGAGTGAGGCCGGCCACCGCGCTACGCTGCCTTCTAACGTAAACACAGGAGGAAGGGGGCAAATGATCGTCTTCCTGTCATTGTGCGAGTGAGCCTTACGGTGCGGTGGTGGCGCCCGCTCCAGTCAGCTAGCAGGAGGCGCTGCTGCAGCTACCACCACCAACACCAACACCTCCAACACCATCACCTCCATCACGCAGTCACCACCAGCTAAGCAGCAGGCGTGGTGACCGTGGGCGGGGTGAGGGCGTGTGAGAGGTGGTGACACTGGTGAACGAGGAGGTGGGTGGGTGCCGGGCGGCAGCAGGCAGCCCCCAGCGGGGCACCACTGGCCTCACCCTCCTCACCACCACTCACTTGTTAAACAAGTGAAACATTTATATTTGTGAAGTGATGTGTTAATCATCTCCATAATAAATGTAACTCACGCTTAAGGAGAAATGTAACCAATACCTAATCCCTATTTATACGTGACTCAACAGATCCCAAAGAATATTGAGAAACAAAATAAAGCTAAAAATGAATATCCTACATTATCAAACTCACCAAACTTGAGAAAGAAGTGAAACATAAGCCATACTACAATGTCCACGTCATATACCGGCGACATACACCTCAGTGAATATAACAAGTAGTGACGGACACAAACATAACAAGACGACGAGCGAAAAATTTGGACAGTAAGTTGTGTTTGACAGAGGCTCGTGATGTTAGAGTGCGCATCCTTGTGAAGGGCGTGAGAGTGTGGTGCACGGTGTACCGCGTATCATTGTCACCAACCACAACTGATTACGGCATGTCACTGATTCTTACCATCCACCACGTGTCCTGCTTGTCCCTCAGTGTCACTACCACCACGTGTATCGCATGTCACTGAGTGTTATTTAGCATCAGTGTCAGCACCCACCTCGTGTCCCACCTGTCACTGAGTGTCAGCACCCACCACGTGACCCACCTGTCACTGAGTGTCAGCACCTACCACGTGATCTATTTGTCATTGAATGTCAGCACCCACCTCGTGTCCCACCTGTCACTGAGTGTCAGCACCCACCTCGTGTCCCACCTGTCACTGAATATCAACACCTAACACGAGCCCCACCTGTCACTGAGTGTCAGCACCCACCACGTGACCCACCTGTCACTGAGTGTCAGCACCTACCACGTGACCCACCTGTCACTGAGTGTCAGCACCTACCACGTGACCTATCTGTCACTGAGTGTCAGCACCCACATCCTGACCCACCTGTCACTGTCAGCACCTACCACGTGACCTATCTGTCACTGAGTGTCAGCACCCACCTCCTGACCCACCTGTCACTGAGGGTCAGCACCCACCACGTGTCACGCCTCACACCTTGTGATAGTTGCCTAAAATCAGTGAGGCTTATAACCCTGCTACAACCATACTTCATCTTCCATGCTGGTGTGGTAGATAAAATTTTTGAGGAGGGGTGTAGTGTGTGATGGGTGGTATAGTGGATGACGGGTGCAGTGAAGTGTGAGGAGTGTTGTAGTGGGTGAGTAGTGGTGTGGAGGAGCAGAATGAAGATAGTGTCATAGTGTTGCCACAGGCGTGTGTGGTTGTGCCTCCTAGGACGCTCTTCGTGTTGCCTTGCTCCACACTGTGTCCGTGGCACTGCTACTGAACATTCACCCCCACACTCTCTTCAAGTGCCAACAAACTACCTTGGTACCACCCACGAGGGAAAAGAATAATCTATAAAATCATCTTGTGTCTGGTGGAGTGCGTGCGGCCAGGGAGAAGCGGGAGAGTGAGTGGGGCTCGTACGGGAGTGTTGGGCCTCCTGGAGGGAGCAGCACAGCAGGCTCAGACCCCCGCCAGACAGACACGGGCCACCTGAGCGCGCGAGCGAAGGTGAGTGACACGTCTCCCTACACTGTCTGGGAGACGCAGGGCCTTGAGCCTCCGTTATGTAGGTCTTCCGCTTATACTCTCGCTCCCACCTTCCCTACTCGGATTACTACTTAATTCTCTGTTTAAGTCCACGCTAATCTATCACTCTGAATTTTATTTTGTAAAACATGTTAGTAACATGTAAACGCTATTCTGGAAGTGAGTTTGTCCGATAGTGAGCGGAACGGAACGTACGAAATATAAAAGGAGAGTGAAGCGTTGCCCCGTTGGCCTAGACCTTGCCAGTCTCAACCCCGTTATAAGGTGGTGGTTGTCGGCAACCTCGCTGTTAGGAACGCCCGCGGTACAGCCTGGATTGCCTCCTAGAACCTTAAGGCCACTAGTGCAACAATACGTCAGTGTAACCCCTAAGTGGAGGTGCCAGCTGTGGGCTGTGGTTCTTCAACATTGGAGACAGTGGTGGAGGCCAGTGTAGCACCATCCTGCCTCTTGTATTAAACAAGTACAGTAAATGTTGGCGTGCTTGGGACACACCGTGTAAGGCGCCGTCCTCAGTCCCGTCAAGTTGATACTTGAGTCCACACGCATCACCACCAGGCGCTCCACTCCTAAATCATTTCACAAACACGTTATTCTATAACCCTTTACGTATACACGTCTTAGGAAACATAAATAAATTTCTTATTTGTTTTTCATGTTAAACCCATTTTAATATTTAAGACGGACTAAAGGCCCTTTTATGAGTGCTGGTTAGTACAGGTAATAGGTAATTCCACAGGTAAGTTAAGTTTAACTTAGCTAAGAAGAGAACATTGTGCGAGAAGATGTACACCACCACCACAGTCTCGTTGGCTCTACCTCACACGGCCACCTGCTGATGGGACACAGTGAGGGTTCAGGTACTACTATGGAGCTTGAGATGGTAGTAACAGTGTCATCGTGTAGGATACAGTGGTGGTGGTGGTGTTGGCAGGGGTCGTGATGGTAGTACAGAATGGTAGTAACAGTGTCATCGTGTAGGATACAGTGGTGGTGGTGGTGGTGTTGGCAGGGGTTGTGATGGTAGTACAGAATGGTAGTAACAGTGTCATCGTGTAGGATACAGTGGTGGTGGTGGTGTTGGCAGAGGTCGTGATGGTAGTACAGAATGGTAGTAACAGTGTCATCGTGTAGGATACAGTGGTGGTGGTGGTGTTGGCA
>NW_024734615.1:8578793-8641893 GCF_018991925.1 Homarus americanus | reverse complement strand
CCAGCCACATGATGTAGACCAGTGAAGACCAACATCCATCGAGGATGAAAAGGATCGCTCCCGAAACATTGTGTTATCAACAACAACATGGCGGCGTCTGGTAGCTGTTAGCGCAACAAGGCCGCTAGACTGGTCTCGTGATGCACTACTGACCTCCTTCAATGACGTTCCTCCTCTTGTATTACATCATATCAAGAGCTCAAGCGTTTATTTTTACTTCTTGCATACGTTTATCTTTTTCTCTATTGCATTTCTGAGAAACTGATCACTCAATATGTGTCTTCTCGTTCAGTTGTTACGGGAGAGGCCTTAGTCTGCCTGGTCGCACACAATTTTACTTGTAAGTTTGGTGTTTAATTTAGCGCCCTATTCGTGATAGCCTACGGTTGATGATCTGTATACGCTACAATGGCAATTGCCAGTGGTGGTGATATTTCGCTGTCCCCGCTGGGAAATACCATACGAGTATTGCAGAAAAACTAGAACTCGTTGAGCATTCTGAGCTGAGCGAAATTGTTCACAACTTGGAAACGAGAAGAAATGTGAGGAGAAACACATTGTATGACGTTATCGAGCATAAAGACAACACTAGTGAAGAGATAAGTGGTGCTTCCTTGGTGATTAATATAAACGGAAATATAAGATTAATAAAACATAAACAAATAAATGCTTATTCAAAAGTGTATAACATTTCTCTCGCCTTTTACTTTTGTATTTGTACTGATCCGCTGTCTGTATTATCTATTATCTTAAGCACGTGTAAATGTTTTTACTTAAAAGGATTTCATTGGCCTGTTAGATACAACACACAGTGCTGTAGTCGTGACCACGAATGAGACCATTCATACTTTTAACCTTAATGGATCACCTGAAGATTAGCCTCCCCCTCTCCCCAACCCAAACAGTTTCAGGTTGGTAAAACTTCGTGCAAGTTAATTTAGGGACAAAACTTCAGGAGAGCACTTGGGAAGCTATTCTTCAGGTGATCCATTTACATTACGAATGGTCTCGTTCGTGGTTTCAACTACACACACTGTATACTAAACCACCGGTAAGCCAGGAGGCAGCGTGGCCGTTACTTGACCGCCTTCGCTTCCACAACTATTCAATTTGATACCCATTCACTGCTGGGTGGACAGGTAGTGCACCTGGATCGAACCAGCGACTCTGGGAACAGCCACCACACTCCTTATACCGCTGTAACTATTTATAAAATGTTTTATAAAGTATATATTTTGTGCATATGTGGAAACTACTCGCAAACTACTTAAAAAATTGTATCTCTTCGAACCCCATGTTTTCCAGGTAATAACAATATATATATATATATATATATATATATATATATATATATATATATATATATATATATATATATATTAATATATATATGTGTGTGTGTTGTTGTTGTTTTTATGGGGGTAGCGTAAAAAATAGTGGACCAATACTACATTTTTTTTCGAGAAAACTGCACTGATTTCAGATAATGTACTACCTTGTGCTGTTATAAATTAATGTTAAAGAGTATAAGTAATTATTGAAAATTCTATAACATTAATAGCACTCATGTTGTTGTCCCTCGTAGTTTTGTCGTGCCTCACACCCAGGTAAAACATAACAGTGAGAGAACAGGTTCACGGGGACGTACACAAGTTTTCTTAGTGTAAATACTGAGAATACGAGAGCGTGTGATAACGCAGGTCGCCTCGTGTTAAGGATGCATGCTGGCCTTACTTGGTAACACAAATATCACATGTGATTAGCTTTTTGTTACACAGAATTTATTCCTGTCACTGAGATGTCTGCACAGTATACATTTCTTAGTATGACTTGTGAGACCAAGATAAACTTCACCTGATTATTATAGATATCCATTAAATAACACAAACAGTGATAATAATATAAAGACTAAGAACTTGGTGAAACTCCTGAAACACTCAAGCCACTGTGTATTTATAGGCCGTACTGTGAGTTTCCATTGTTCATTGACGACACTAAATAAATTTAAGAAAC
Source organism: Homarus americanus (assembly GCF_018991925.1). NCBI lineage: Eukaryota > Metazoa > Arthropoda > Malacostraca > Decapoda > Nephropidae > Homarus > Homarus americanus. The sequence continues at coordinate 8,639,880 of NW_024734615.1, read as the reverse complement.
GAAGTTGATTATTTAGTTATTATGTTCTTACAGTGAAACCTCGTAAATATATATTTTAAATTATCTAAAAATATAGACGACTACTGTACATATGTCAAGTTTACATGCAACAGTACACTTCTACTACTATATACAGTGTGATATACATCTTAGAAACAGGAATGTAGGAATCTCACTCCACTGAAACATGACTCCAGAATCCAAGTTCTTTAGTTAACGAGTGATTGACTGTTCCTGTTCCTACCGGAAGATCCATCACAGCCGTCTGCTATGTACCGTACGTAGCCACATGAAAAGAACATACAAGGAAATCGACGTTTAGGTGTTCAGTATATGTACTCACGACGATGGAGTCCCGTCTCGAAGGAAAGGATCATTTAAATGATCAACGACAAGATATGTCTTCCATCCCCCCGGAGGCTTCTTACTTGGCTTAAGGAGTGTGGTGAACGTAAGTTAACACGCTGGAAGCGAGGTGATTGCCTGTACCAGGAACTCTATATGAGGAACACTCGCACTTGCCATAACTGGCTCAACTGCAGAGGGGCAGCCACCAGAGAACTGCTGCTCCCTTGGGGTCAACATCTCTATACAAAAGTATTTCTTACCTTAATGACGTCTCACAACCATCGCCTCCACTGATTGGTTACAGCAGAAAAAGCCTCGAGACGTCACGCACCTCATAAAAGGCGCTACACTTGTCTTATCGCAGTACTACGCCAAATGTCACATCTTAACGATGTGTAGTTTGTTATCATTAAGCTTCACCTAACATCTACAGCTAAGAATAAGTTGAGTTCTTTCATTCCGTTGATTGCCTCGTGTACTAATATTTTGCCCTTTCTTGTATCAGAGGATTGATTATTTGTAAATGAATAGTACTTTTCCGATCGAGCAAAAGTGTAGAACTCTACCTTGTTGTTCAGCTGTGTTGTGCAGCTCACGTTTAGGAGTTTGAGTAACTAACTCCCATGGTGCACTCGTCCAAATTATGGGTAAGACACAAGAGTTGGCTCTTCAATAACTAGATGTTATCGTTATTGACGGCCACGTCTGAAAGGACATATCAAACAAGTATTAGAGAGTCTGTGATCATGAAAAACGTTATGAATACATATGACTGACGTTGAAGGTTATGAGTGTAAGACCAACTCAAAATTTAAGAAGTTCGAACAGAAGCCATAACTCTGATTAATAAATATGAAACATTAACGCTATAGAACTCATCCTAGATAGTCATGATATGAAACTGCATAAAATATTTATCTCCACATAAGACACCTTTATTTATTCTTTCTTTATTAAACAGAAACAAATATCGTACGAGCAGCTAACAAAGGGGACCCTATAACCCCTCTCCTCCTCCTACATTCTACGGTGGGGCATAAAAAACGAGGCATGGATACTCAGGGGAAAAAAGAGAGACAGGGATAGACAGAGACAGAGCTGTCTGGGTTGTTTGAAACATTACTAGAGTTCCATTCTTGAAACAACAAGGTGCAGGCAAGGTAGTGTACCGTGAACTAAGATGTGCAGCAGCCACCAATAGATACAGTTCCTGTACCCTAGAGTTTTTAAGCCACTGTGATACATGTGAGTGCTAAACAGTACACTATATACAGCACATGTATCAGCCAGTCCTACACCTATACACACGACAACCGTGATGGTACACTCCAGGTGATGACATTGTAATTGTCATTAAAACAGTGGAACAGGTGACAACACCAGTGTGGTTTGGACACGTCATTAATATCATGACAGTGACGACACGAGTATTGGTGACAAAACACACGATCGCAGTAGTAGTGATGATGTGAGACAGTTATAACACAATAGTGATGATAGTAATATTACTGTTGACATTAGTGGTGTTGGGGATAGTGTTGGTGAGAGAGTGATGGTAGTGATGGTGATAATAGATAGTAGAAATGTTGATGAAAGTGATGGTGACGTTGGTGTTAATGATTACGATAATGACAGTGTTGTTGATGATAGTGTGGGTGGTAATGGTGGTGGTGATAGCGGTGGCAGTGGATGTTGTGAGGACAATCGTGGTGATGATATTGTCAATATCGGTGATGATGATAACAGGGCGGTGATGGTAATGCCAATAATGATAGTAGTGAGGATAGTAATGAGGATAGTACTGAGGATAGTAATAGTGAAAATGATGACAGTGGTGCTTCGGGGCAGAGCAGTAGTGAAGATGATAAAAGTGGTGGTGGTGGTGAGGTGATGATGATGGCTATGGCGGTGTGTATAATGACAATGATGGTGATGAGAGTGGTGATTATAGTGATAATATTAATGGTGATGTTTATGACTGGTTGTGGAGGTGGTGAAGGCAGTGGTGGTAGTGGTATGATGATGACAGTGAAGTTGATGAAGATAACGATGGTGGTAGTGGTGATGATGATGACAGGTAGTGGTGATGACGACAGTGGTGGTGGTGGTGAAAACAGTAGTGGTTGGTGGTGGTGGTGGTGGTGGTAGTGAAGACAGTGGTTATGATAATGATGACAGTGGTAGTGATGATAGTGAGATTGTGTGAACAGTAATCCACTCGGCGGGCGCCACAAGGTGATGAGAGAGAGGCAATCGTGTCAGTGACAGTCAACGCCACCCATCAATCATCGGCGGGGGAGAATGTAGCGATGGATTCTGTCTTAGTATTCAACCACTCGGTGGTGGTGATGGTGGTAGTGAAAACAGTAGTGGTGGTGGGTGGTGAAAACAGTAGTGGTGGCGGTGGTGGTGGTGGTAGTGGTGATGATAGGGAAACAGTAGTGGTGGTGGTGAAAACAGTGGTGGTGGTGGTGCAGTGGCGGGTGGTGGTGGTGGTGGTAGGGAAAACAGTAGTGGTGGTGGAAAACAGTAGTGGTGATGGTGAAAACAGTAGTGGCGGTGGTGGTGGTGAAAACAGTAGTGGTGGTGGGTAGTGGTGATGATAGTGAAAACAGTAGGTGGTGGTGGTGAAAACAGTGGTGGTGGTGGTGGCAGTAGTGGCGGTGGTGGTAGGTGGTGATAGTGAAAACAGGTGGTAGTAAAACAGTGGTGAAGGTGTAAAACAGTGGCGGTAGCGGTGGTGGTAGTGAAAACAGTAGTGGCGGTGAGGGTAGGTGAAACAGTAGGTAGAGAAAACAGGTGGTGAAACAGTAGTGGTGGTGGTGGGTGAGAAGCAGTGGTGGTGGTGGTGGTGGTGGTGCGGTGGTGGGTGAAACAGTAGTGGTGATGGTAGTGAAAACAGTAGTGGTGGTGAAAACACTAGTGGTGGTGAAAAAGTGGTGGTGAAAACAGTAGTGGTGGTGGTAGTGAAAACAGTAGTGGTGGTGGTGGAGAAAAACAGGGTGATGGTAGTGAAAACAGTAGTGGTGGTGAGAAAACAGTAGTGGTGGTGAAAACAGTAGTGGTGAAACAGTAGTGGTGGTGGTGAAACAGTGGTGGTGGTGGTGGTGAAAACAGCACTGGTGATGGTGGTGAAAACAGTAATGGTGGTGGTAGTGAAAACAGTAGTGAAGGTGGTGGTGGTGAAAAACAGTAGTGGTGGTGAAAACAGTGGTGGTAGTCGGTGGTGGTGGAAACAGGTGAAAAACAGTAGTGGTGGTGGTGAAAACAGCACTGGTGATGGTGGTGAAAACAGTAATGGTGGTGGTAGAAAACAGTAGTGAAGGTGGTGGTGGTGAAACAGTAGTGGTGGTAAAACAGTGGTGGTGGTGGTAGTGTGGTGGTGAAACAGTAGTGGTGGTGAAAACAGTAGTGGTGGTGAAAACAGTAGTGGTGGTGGTGGTGAAAAACAGTGGTGGTGGTGAAACAATAGTGGTGGTGGTAGTGAAACAATAGTGGTGGTGGTAGTGAAAACAGTAGTGGTGGTGAGTGAAAACAATAGTGGTGGTGGTAGGAAAACAGTAGTGGTGGTGAAAACAGTAGTGGTGATGGTGGTGAAAACAGTAGGTGAAAAACTGTAGTGGTGGTGGTAGTGAAAACAGTAGTGGTGGTGGTGGTGAAAACAGTAGTGGTGGTGGTGAAAACAATGGTGGTGGTGGTGGTGGTAGTGGTGGTGGTGGTGAAAACAGTAGTGGTGGTGGTAGTGAAAACAGTGGTGGTGGTGAAAACAGTGGAGTGGTGGTGGTGGTGAAGCAGTAGTGGTGGTGAAAACAGTAGTGGTGGTGGTAGTGGAAAACAGTGAGTGGTGGTGAAAACAGTGGTGGTGGTGTGAACAGTGTGGTGGGGTGGAGTGAGCATGAGTGGTGTGGTGAGACAGTGGTGGTGTTGGTGGTGGTGAAAAAGTGGTGGTGGTGGTGGTGGAACAGTGGGTGGTGGTGGTGGGAAGACAGTGGTGGTGGTGAAAGTGGTGGTGGTGGTAGTGAAAACAGTGAGGTGGTGGTGGGGAAGAGAGCAGTGGTGGTGGTGGTAGTGAAACAGTGAGTGTTGGTGAGTGGTGGAAACAGTGGTGGTGGTGGGGTGGTGAAAACAGTGGTGGTGGTGGTGGTAGTGAAAACAGTGGTGGTATTGAAAGCAGTAGTGGTGGTGGTAGTGAAACAGTAGTGGTGGTAAGTGAAAACAGTGGTGGTAATTGAAAACAGTAGTGTGGTGTGAGTGAAAACAGTATGGTAATGAAAACAGTAGGGTGGTGGTAGTGAAAACAGTAGTGGTGGTGGTAGTGAAAACAGTGGTGGTGGGGTGGTGGTGAAAACAGTGGTGGCAGTGAAAACAGTAGGTGGTGGTGGTGGTGAAAGCAGTGGTGGTGGTGGTGGTGAAAACAGTGGTGGAGTGAAAGCAGTGAGTGGTGGTGGTGGTGAGAGCAGTGGTGGTGGTGGTGTGAGAACAGTGGTGGTGGTGGTGGTGAAACAGTGGGGTTGCTGGTGAGAACAGTGGTGGTGAGTGAAAAAGTAGTGGTGGTGGTAGTGAAAACAGTAGGTGGAGTTGGTGAGTGAAAACAGTGGGGTGGTGGTGAAACAGTGGTGGCGGTGGTGAAAACAGTGGTGTGGTGGTGAAACAGTAGTTGTTGGTGGTGAGTGAAAACATTGTGGTGGTGAAAGGTAGTGGTGGTGGTAAGAAAACAGTAATGGTGGTGGTGAGTGAAAACAGTAGCGGTGGTGGTAGTGAAAACAGTAGTGGTGGTGAAACAGTAGTGGTGGTGGTAATGAAAACAGAAGTGGTAGTGAAACAATAGTGGTAGTGAAAACGATAGTGGTGTGGTGGTAGTGAAGACAGTAACTGGTGGTGGTAGTAGTAGTGGTGGTGGTAGTGAAAACAGAGTGGTAGTGAGAAACAATATGGTGGTAGTGGTGGTAGTGAGAAAACAGTAGTGGTTGGTAAAAACAGTAGTGGTGGTGAAAACAGTAGTGGTGGTGGTGGTGAAAACAGTACTGGTGGTGGTGAAAACAATAGTGTGGTGGTTGGGAAACCAGTAGTGGTGGTGAAAACAGTGGTGATGGTGGTGAAAACAGTAGGTGGTGGTGGTGGTGGTGGTGAAAACAATAGTGGTGGCGGTACTGTGGTAGTAGTGAAACAGAAGTGGTGGAGGTGGTAGTGAAAACAGTAGTGGTGGTGTGAAAACAGTAGGTGGTGGTAGTGAAACAATAGTGGTGGTGGTAGGAAACAGTAGTGGTTGGTAGTGAAAACAGTAGTGGTGGTGGTAGTGAAAACAGTAAAAGGTGGTGGTGGTGAAACAGTAGTGGGATGGTAGTGGAAACAGTGGTGATGGTAGTGAAAACAGTAGGGGTGCTGGTAGGAACAGTAGTGGTGGGCAGAAACAGTAGTGGTGGTGTAGTGGTGGGTGGTGAAACAATGTGGCGGTGGTGGTGGTGGTGGTAGTGGTGGTGGTAGTGAAACAGTAGTGGTGGTGGTGGTGGGTGAAAACAGTAGTGGTGGAGGTAGTGGTGAAAACAGTAGTGGTGGTGGTGGTGGAAACAGAAGTGGTGGTGGTGAAAAAAGTAGTGGTGGTGGTGGTGGTGAAAACAGTGGTGGTGGTGGTGGTGGAAAACAGTAGTGGTGGTGGTGGTGAAAACAGTAGTGGTGGTTGTGTGACGTGGCCCAATGACTGTGATCTCGCTTCCCTCCCTACTCACCTGCTCACCCACCTGCCTCCACCTCCTGCATCCACTACCTGCCCCCACCTTCTGCTTCCACCCGCCTGCCTCCACCCACCCGGCCCCACCCTCCTGCCCACCTGCCTGCTCCACCACCTGCCTCCACTGTCCTGCTCACCCATCTGCCTCCACCTTCCTCTCCACCCTCCTGCTTCCACCACCTGCCTCCACCTTCCTACCTCACCCTCCTGCCTCCACATTCCTGCCTCCACCTGCCTCCACCTCCTGCTCATGCTCTTCCTCCACCTCCTGCCACCTCCATCCTCCTGCCTCCACCTTCCTATCTCCACCTCCTGCTTCCACCCACCTGCCTCCACCTTCCTACCTCCACCTCCTGCCTCCACCCTCCCTGCCATCTCCACCCCTGCCTCACCTTCTGCTTCCACCCTCCTGCTCCACCCCTGCTTCCTTCCTCCTGCCTCCACCCCTGCCTCCACTCTCTGCCTCCACCTCCCTGCCTCCACCCTCCTCCATCCCCCCTGCCACCCCACCCTCTGCCACCTCCACCTCCTGCCTCCACCTGCCTCCACCCTCCTCATTTCCACCTCCTGCCTCCACCCTCCTGCCACCTCCATCCTCCCCATCTCCACCTCCTGCCTCCACCCTCCTGCCATCTCCACCCTCCTGCTTCCACCCTGCCTCCACATACCTCCTGCCTCCACCCTGTTTCCTCCTGCCTCAACCCCTGCCTCCACCCTCTGCCTCCATTCCCCTGCCTCCACCCTCCTCCACCCCCTGCCACCCCCACCCTCTGCCACCTCCACCCTCCTGCCCACCCTCCTGCCTCCACCCTCCTGCCATTTCCACCCTCCTGCCTCCACCCTCCTGCCACCTCCATCCTCCCGCCATCTCCACCTCCTGCCTCCCCCTCCTGCCATCTCCACCTCCTGCCTCCACCTGCCTCCACACACCCTCTGCCCACCTCCTCCTGCTTCTACCTCCCTGCCTCCACCTTCCTGCCGCCACCCTCTGCCCACCTCCTCTGCCACCACCCTCTGCCTCCACCCTCCTCCTCACCTCCACCCTCCTGCCACCTCCACCTCCTGCCTCCTCCACCTCCTGCTATCCCACCCTCCCTGCCTCCTTCTGCCCACCCTCTGCCTCCCACCCCTGCATCCACCATCCTGCCATCTTCCCCTCCCTGCCACCTCCACCCTCCCCGCCACCTCCACCTTCTGCCCACCCCTCCACCATCACCCTGCCACCTCCACACACCTCCACCCTCTCTCCCTAACTCCACATCCTTTCCTGCCTCCACCCTGCTCCACCCTCTCTCCCCCACCTTCTTCCTGACCTCACCCTCCTGCCTCCACCCTCTTCCTGCCCCCAACCTCCTCCTGCCTCCACCTCTACATCACCCTCCTGCCTTCTCCTCCTTCCTGTCTCCACCCTCCTGCCTCCACCTCCTGCTCCACTCTCCTCATCTTACAACACCTCCACACTACAACACCTTCCACACTGAAAATTTAACACAGGGATTTTGTGTGAAGTGTGAGGTGGGAGGATGTGGGAGGTTGTGTGGGGAGGTTGTGTGGGAAGGATGTGCAGAAGGTTGTGTGGGAGGTTGTGTGAAGGTTGTGTGGAAGATGTGTAGGAGGATGTGGGAGGTTGTGTGGGGAGGTTGTGTGGGAGGTTGTGTGGGAGGTTGTGTGGGAGGTGGGAGGTTGTGGGGAGGTTGTGTGGGAGGTTGTGTGGGAGGATGTGGGTGGGGAGGTTGTGAGGTTGTGTGGAGGTGGGGAGGTGGGTGGTTGTGTGGGTGGTAGGAGGTGTGGGAGGAAGTGGGAGGTTGTGGGGGAGGTTGTGTGGGTGGTTGTGTGGAGGTTGTGTGGAGGAAGTGTGGAGGTTGTGTGTGTGGTTGTGTGAGTGGTTGTGTGGGAGGTTGTGTGGGTGGTTGTGTGGGAGGTTGTGTGGAGGTCAGGTGGAGGAAGTGGAGGTCGTGGAGGTAGGTGGGTGGTAGGTGAGGTTGTGTGGAGGTCAGGAGTGAAGTGTGGAGGAGGGGAGGTTAGGTGGGTGGTTGTGTTGGGTTGTGTGTGGGGATGAATGTGGAGGTAGTGTGTGGTTAGGTGAGTGGTAGTGGGAGGTTGGTGGGAGGTCAGGTGGAGGTGTGTGGGTGGTTGTGTGGAGGTTAGGTGGAGGAAGTGTGGGGAGGTTGCGTGTGTGGTAGGTGAGTGGTTGTGTGAAGGTTAGGGGTGGTTGTGTGGGAGGTCAGTGGAGTGAAGTGTGGGAGGTTGTGTGGGAAGATGTGTGAGGAGGATGTGTGGAGGTTATGTAGAAGGTTGTGTGGGAGGTTGTGTGGGAAGGTTATGTAGAAGGTTAGGTGGGAGGTTGGGCGGAGGATGTGGAGGTAGGGGAGGGGTTGTGTGGAGGTTGTGTGATGAGGGGAGGTCGGGGAGGTTGTGTGGAGGTTGTGTGGAGGTTGTGTGGAGGTTGTGTGAGGTTGTGTGGAAGATGTGTAGGGGATGTGTGGGAGGTTGTAGAAGGTTGTGTGTGGGGAGGTTGGGGAGGATGGGGAAGGCTGTGTGGGAGGTTGTGGAGGTCGGGGAGGATGTGTGGGAGGTTGTGGGAGGTTGTGTGGAAGATGTGTAGGAGAGGATGTGGGAGGTTAGTGTAGAGAAGGTTGTGTGGGAGGATGTGGGAGGTTGTGTGGGAGGATGGGAGGTTGTGGAAGAGAGAGGATGTGAGGTTGGTAGAATGGTCAGGGGAGGTTGGGGGAGGTTGGGTGGGAGGTTGGGGAGGATGTGTGGGGAGGTTGTGGAAGATGTGTAGGGGGATGTGGGAGGTTGTGTAGAAGGTTGTGTGGGAGGTCAGGCGGGGAGGTCAGGTGGAGGTTGTGTGGGGAGGAAGGTTGGGAGGATGTGTGTGGAGGTAGGAGGAAGTGTGGGAGGTTGTGTGGGAGGTTAGTAGAAGGTTAGGTGGAGGATGTGGAGGTTGTGGGTGGATGTGTGGGAGGTTGTGTGGAGGTTGTGTAGAAGGTCAGGAGGTTGTGTGGAGTGTGTGGAGGTTGTGCGGGAGGATGTGTGGGCGGTTGGTGGAAGGTTGTGCGGGAGGTTAGTGGAAGGTTGGTGGCAGAGGGTGAAGGTTGTGGTGAGGGGTGGAAGGTTGTGTGAGGAGTGGAGGTTGTGTGGGGAGGAAGGTGGAGGTTGTGGGAGGATGTGTGGGAGGTTGTGTGGAGATGTGGTAGGAGGATGTGTGGGAGGTTGTGGAGGATGTGTGGGAGGTTGGGTGGGGAGGTTGTGTGGGGAGGTTGTGTGAGAATGTGAAAGGGGTTGTGCGGGAGGTTGTGGGAGGTTGTGTGGGTGGTTGTGTGGGTGGTGGTGTGGAGGATGTGTGGAGGATGTGTGGGAGGTTATGTGGGAGGAGGAGGTTGTGTGTGAGGTTGTGTGGGTGGTTGTGTGGAGGTTTGTGGAAGGTCAGTGGAGGAGTGAAAGGTTGTGCGGGAGGTTGTGCAGGAGGTCAGGAGGTTGTGGCGGGAGTCTGTGTGGAAGGTTGTGTGAGGTAGGAGGTCAGGAGGTTAGGTGGGTGGTTGGGGTGGTTGTGTGAGAGGATGTGTGGAGGTCAGGTGATGTTGTGATGTTGTGTGGGAGGTTGGGAAGGTTGTGGGTGGTTGCGTGGGAGGTTGTGTGAAAGTTGTGTGGGTGGTTGTGTGGTGGTTGTGTGGGAGTATGTGTGGGAAGTTGTGTGGGGAGGTTGTGTGGGTGGTTGTGTGGAGAGGTTGTGAGGATGTGAGGTCAGTGGAGGTTGTGTGGAGGTTGTGGGAGGTCAGGAGGTTGTGTGGGTGGTTATGGGAGGTTTGTTGGTTGGAGATTGGGTCAGAGTTTGTGGGATGGTTGTGTGGGAGATGTGTGGAGGTTAGTGGGGAGGTTGTGTGGAGGTTGTGTGGAAGGTTGAGTGGGTGGTTGGTGTGGAGGTTATGTGGAAGGTGGGTGGTTGTGGTGGAGGTTGTGGAAGGTTGTGTGGGTGGTTGCGTGGGGAGGTTGTGTGAAGGTTGGTGGGTGGTTGTGTGGGAGGTTAGGTGGGAGGTTGTGGAGGTTAGGTGGAAGGTTGAGGGTGGTTATGTGGGAGGTCAGGAGGTTGTGTGGGTGGTGTGTGAGGTTCTCAGGGAGAAAGTGTGTGGGACGTTAGTGGGAAGCTGTGAGGAGGTTGTATGGATGTGTGGGTGGTTGTGTGGGGATGTGTGAGTGGATGTGGGTGGTTGTGTGAGAGGATGTGTGGGGAAGTCAGGGGAGGTTGTGCGGGAGGTCGGGGGAGGTTGTGTGGAGGTTATGTGGAGGTTGTGTGGGTGGTTGTGTGGGAGGTTGGGAGGTTGTGTGAGGTTGTGTGGAGGTTGGGAGGGGGTTGTGTGGGTGGTTGTGTGGGAGGTCAGGTGGGAGGGTGTGGTTGTGTGGAGGTTGTGTCCAGGAGGTTGTGTGGAAGGTCAGGTGGTGAGGTTGTGTGGAAGGTTGTGTGGAGGTCAGGAGGTTGTGAAGGAGGTGATGATGTGTGGAAGGTTAGGGAAGGTTGTGTGGAGGTTGTGTGGGGTAGTGAGGTTAGTGGAGGTTGTGCGGGAGGATGTGGGGAGGATGTGTGAAGGTGTGTGGAGGGGTTGTGTGGAGGTTGTGTTGTGTGGGAGGTTAGGTCGATGTGTGGAAGGTGGAATGTTGGGGAGGTTGTGTGGAAGGTTAGGGGAGGTCGGGAGGTCGTGGGAGGTTAGGTCAGGGGAGGTTGGGGGTGAGTGATGTGGAGGTTGTGTGGGGAAGATGTGTGGGCGGTTGTGTGAAGGTTGTGCGGGAGGTTGTGTGGAGCACTGGGAGGCTGTGTGGAAGATGTGTGGAGGATGTTGGAGGTTGTGTGGGAGTGATGTGTGGGGAGGTCAGTGGAGGTTAGGGGGAGGTCAGTGGAGGTTGTGTGGAGGTCAGGAGTGACGTGGGCGGTTGTGTGGAAGGTCAGGAGGTTGTGTAGGTTGTCAGGATGTGTGAAGGTCAGGCGGAGGTTGTGTGGAAGGTTGTGGGAGGATGTGGGGAGGTTGTGTGGAGGATGTGTGGGAGGTTGTGCGGGAGGTTGGGTGAGGATGTGTGGGAGGATGTGTGGGAGGTTGTGTGGAAGATGTGTGGGCGGTTGTGTGGAAGGTTGTGCGGAGGTTGTGAAAGTCGTGGAGGTTGTGTGGAGGTTGTGGAGAGGTTGTGCGGGAGGTTGTGTGGGTGGTTTTGTGGGAAGTTGTGCGAGGTTGTGTGGGTGGTTTTGTGAGGATGTGTGGAGGTCAGTGGGGAGGTTGTGCGGAGGTTGTGTGGGTGGTTTTGTGGGGAGTGTGAGGGAGGTTGTGTGGATGGTTAAAGGTTGTGTAGGGAGGTTGTGGAGGTTGTGAGAGGATGTGGGTGGTTGTGTGAGGATGTGTTGAGGTTGTGCGGAGGTTGTGCGGAGGTTGTGGGGAGGTTGTGTTGGGTGGTTGTGTTGGGTGGTTGTGCGGAGGTTGTGCGGAAGGTCGGGAGGTTGTGCGGGTGGTTGTGTCGAGGATGTGCGGAGGATGTGTGGGAGGGTGGTGGTTGTGCGGAGGTTGGGTGAGGTTGTGCGGAGGATGTATGGGGTGTGGAGGTTGGGGTGGTTGGTGGGGAGGTTGGGTGGGTGGTTGTGATGATGTGTGAAGGACGTGTGGAGGTTGTGTTGGGTGGTTGTGCGGAGGTGAGGTTGTGTGGGAGGATGTGGGAGGTTGCGTGGAAGGTTGTGCGGAGGTTGTGGGTGGTTAGGTGTGGGGAGGGATGTGGGGAGGTTGTGTCGGTGGTTGTGTGGGAGGATGTGTGGGAGGATGTGTGGGAGGTTGGTGTGGGGATGTGTGGAGGTTGCGTGAAGGTTGTGCGGAGGTTGTGTGGGTGGTTGTGTGGGAGATGTGTGGGAGGTTGTGTGGGTGGTTGTGTGGAAGGTTGGGCGAAGGTTGTGTGGGAGGTAGTGAGGTGTGTGGGAGGATGTGTGAGGAGGATGTGTGGGAGGTTGTGTGGGAGGTTGTGTGGGAGGCTGTGTGGGAGGTTGTGCGGGAGGTTTGTGTGGTGGTTGTGTGGGAGGATGTGTGGGAGGTTGTGGGATGTTGGAGCGGAGGTTGTGTTGAGGTTGGCAGGAGGTTGGTGAGTGCTTGTGTGGAGGTTAGGAGGTTTGTTGAGGTTGGCAGGAGGATGTGGGTGGTTGTGTGGGGAGGATGTGTGGGAGGTTGTGTGGAGGTTGTGCGGGATGTCAGGGGAGGTTGTGCAGGAGGTTGTGGGAGGTTGCAGGAGGATGTGGGTGGTTGTGGGAGGTTGTGTGGGTGGTTGTGTGGGAGGTTGTGTGGGTGGTTGTGTGAGGTTGTGTGGGTGGTTGTGTGGGAGATGTGTGGGAGGTTGGGGAGGTTGTGTGCGGGAGGTTGTGTGGAGGTTGTGCGGGAGGTTGTTTGGAAGGTTGTCCGGGAGGTTGTGTGGGGAGTATGTGGAGGTTGTGGGAGTATGTGTGGAGGATGTGTGGTAGGATGTGGAGGAGGGGGAAAATGTGTGGAGGTTGTGGGAGGGTTGTGTGGGAGGATGTGTGGAGGTTGTGGAAGGTTGTGTCGGTGGTTGTGTGGGAGGTTGTGGAGGCAGGAGAAGTTGTGTGGGTGGTTGTGTGGTAGGATGTGTGAAAGATGTGTGGGAGGGGTTGTGTGGAGGATGTGGAAGGTGGGAAGATGCGTGGAGGTTAGTGGGAGGTTGTAGAGGATGTGTGAAGGTTGGGGAAGATGCGTGGGGAGGTTGTTTGGGAGGTTGTGCAGGAGTGTGAGTGTGAGTGATGTGGGTAGGTGTGTGTGGAAGGTTGTGTGGTGTGAAAGACGTGTGGGAGGTTGTGTGGGAGGTGGTGTGGTGGTGTGTGGGAGGTAGGAGAGTGTGGGAGGTTAGGGGAAGATGCGTGGAGGTTGTGTGGGAGGTGGTGGGAGGTGGTGTAGGAGGTTGCAGGAGGTTGTGTGGGAGGTTGTGTGGGAAGATGCGTTGGAGTGTGTGGGAGGATGTGTAGAGGATGTGTGGAGGTTGGGGGAGGTTGGCAGGAGGTTGTGTGGGATGATATGGGAGGTTGTTTGGAGGTTGTGTGGGAGGTTGTGTGGAGGATGTGTGAGGTTGTTTGGAGGGTTGTGTGGAGGTTGTGGGAGGTTGTGGGTGGTTGTGTGGGGAGGTTGTGGAGAGGATGTCGGAGGTTGTGTGGAGGTTAGGAGGATGTGGGAGGTTGTTTGAGGGTTGGTGTGGAGGTTGGTGGGTGGTTGGTGGAGGTTGTGCGGATGTTGTGTGGGAGGTTGTGTGGTGGTTGTGTGGGATTTTGTGCGGGATGTTGTGTGAGGTTGTGAGGTTGTGTGGGAGGTTGTGTGGAGGTTGTTTGGGAGGATAAAAGTAAAATTTTCCATTTTGGTTTTTACTTTAAGAAACTTATAATATTAAATATTGTCTATACAGGGAACCTTATTATAACATCTATTCCTTACAGACTAAGTCAGGCTGGTAGGGTGATTACGTTTGGGGGGTCTATATTGTGTGGGTGGTGACAGCAAGCCAGTTAACAGTTAAGGTAACTTTATACAATAATGACTGTCATGCACTTATCAGCTTCACTGTAAGAATGTTTTGTATTAGTTAGGTGCCTGAGAGGACACTTCTGCTACTTTCATCACCTGGGAAGACAAAGTTATGTAATTCATACCATGTTCTGAATGTGTTGTTTAGAATCACACATAGCTCATCCTGCGTCCACACTCTTGTTACTCCGTGATGGGAAACTCGCATGTGTTCTTATCTACTGTAGGTCATTGAAATGAAGGAGTCTTGAAAGCTTGAGCAAGGAGCTGTAATAGTATTTTTGTGCTGTCAAGGATGAGCTGCATGGCAAATCCTTGGACTCTGTTAGTGGAGGCTGTTTTTCTTTCTTATACACAAACGCAATAGAAAGAGTTTCAAATTGGCCAAAAAAATGGACGTGGAAGAAGTCCAGAAACATTCATTGTTTTAGAATGTCTAATTATGATTTGTTCACTGAATTACGGTTGTAGAACTTGTAAAAGAATCCGACAATCATGAAATCAACGAGACGTTTTACCCACGATCTTTGGATATTAACTTTTACTTTATTTATCCTCTTCGCCACTGATCGGCTCGTTAGCCGCCCGGGCGATCGGTCAGGTCTCTGTCACGCACTGTTGGTAAATACTGAGCCAAATCTAACGTTACGACCGATTTATTTAAAAAACTTGCTGGTATTCCACAGTTTTGTGCAATGGGTGAGGTTGTGTAGTGTTTTGGTGTTCAAAGACCAAGTGTTATTGCAGAATTGGAAGTTTTCGCCCGCCAGTCCTTTACGTTGTGGTCAGTCTTGTCACCACATATAGCATTTGACAATCCCTGTGACACAGGCGGACATATTCAGAATTTCTGTTGTTTTATAAGAACATAAGAATGGAGGAAACTGTAGCCAGGCCAAATGGTTCATACTATATACAGTATAATAGGCAGCGATTTAAACCAACCCTATCGCTTATATATCTAACCAACCTATATTTTGAAGCTACACAGCGCGTTCATAATGTTATTGAATATGTTACGTAATGTGTATGTTAAATTTTATAGTGTTACATCATGTGTAAGTTAAAGTTTATAGCGTTATATAATGTGTAAGTTAAAGTTGTCAGTGTTACATAATGTGTAAGTTAAAGTTGCCAGTGTACAAGTAATGTTGTGCACACTGGTAGTGGTTTATGTTTTAATGACATAAGATATGTAAATTGTGTACATAAACAATATGTTACGTCTTGTATCTGTTTTGATCATAGGTCGTGCAATTTGGCCTACTAAACATTTAACTGAATGTTCCAGGAACCTCTCCTCCACTCATATTTAGGTGTCTTGCTACCCACCCAGTCAGTCTAGCACCACCAAACTTACAGTATAGTGTCCCATGAAATACATGGAAAAGCCTTTCTTTCCATAAGAAACAGTGAAGTTCATAACATGCATATAAGACGTACTGTATATATAAAGCGACACATTACTGAACAACGTGACGGCAGTTTCAACGTTAGTTGGTAATACAGTAGTGGTTGTGGTAATGGAGACGGCGGTTGCGATTTTTGATGGCGGCGGCGACGACGAAAGCGACAGCGGCGGCGACGACGGCTTCGGAGGCGAAAGCGGCGACGGCGGCGGCAAAAGCGGTCAACACATGAAACAAAATTAATTTATGTGTTTACCTGACAAAAACATACAAGGCGCGTCAGGCAGGAGGAAGACATAACATTCTATGGAGGAGCTTCAACAACTCCACTCCCAGCGATGGATTAGCCAGAACAGGAGGAACTCTACGTAACATTTATTTTCTAGTGACGTAACAGCAACACACGTAAAATTATTTAACAACTCCACACATAACTGCTGATATGACATGGTCAAAAACCTCACAATTACATCAGTGAACCACATTCTCCTGTGGTGAGTAATGAGTGTTGTAGAAATAGGAGGTGAGAGAGAGTAGTGGTGAGAGAGAGTTGGTGAGAGAGTTAGTGGTGAGAAGAAAAGAGAGAGGTGTGAATGGGGAGAGAGCAGAGAGAGTTATGGTGAGGGTAGAGAGAGTTAGTGGTGAGAGGGAGTGTTAGGTGGTGAGAGAGAGTTTGAAAGAGAGAGAGTGAGTTAGTGGTGAGAGAGTGGGCAAGGAGTGTTAGTGGTGAGAGAGAGTTGTAGGGAAAGGAGAGTTTGTGAGAGGGAGAAGAGAGTATGGCGAGAGAGATGGGTGGGAGTGTTAGTGGTGAGAGAGAGTTAGTGGTGAGAGAGGGTGGGAGTGTTAGGTGAGAGAGAGTTTGTGAGAGAGAGTTTGTGGTGAGGAGTTAGTGGTGAGAGAGTTAGGTTGAAGAGGAGAGAAAGAGAGAGAGTTAAAGAGAGGAGAGTTAGTGGTGAGAGAGAGTTAGTGGTGAGAGAGAGTTTGTGAGAGAGAGCAGGGAGAGAGTTTGTGTGAGAGAGTTAGTGAGAGAGAGATAGGGGTGAGAGAGAGTAGTGGTGAGAGAGAGGTGGGTTGAGAGTGTTAGTGGTGAGAGAGAGTGGTGGGTGAGTAGAGAGAGAGAGTTTGTGTGAGAGTGGTGAGAGAGAGTTAGGTGAGGAGTAAGTGGAGAGAGAGCAGGTGAGTAGAGGTAAGAGAGAGAGGAGTGGGGAGAGTGTTAGTGGTGAGAGAGAGTTTGTGGTGAGAGAGAGTTAGGTGAGAGAGAGAGAGAGTTAGTGGTAGAGGAGAGAGAGGGAAGGAGTGTTAGTGGTGAGAGAGTTAGGTGAGTGAGAGAGTTAGTGGTGAGAGTGAGAGAGAGTTAAGGATGAGTATTTAGTGAGAGAGAGTAGGAGAGAGAGTAGGAGAGAGAGTTAGGTGAGAGAGTTAGTAGAGAGAGAGTTAGTGAGAGAGAGTTAGTGGTGAGAGAGAGAGAGAGGTGAGAGAGGAGAGTAGTGAGAGAGAGGTAGTGGTGAGAGAGTATTTGTAGGTGGAGAGAAGCAGTGAGAGAGAGAGTGTGAGAGAGTTAGTAGAGAGAGGAGAGAGAGTTAGTGGTGAGAGAGAGTTTGTGTGAGAGAGAGAGAGTAGTGAGAGAGTTAGTGTAGAGAGAGTTTGTGGTGAGAGGGATTAGTAGAGAGAGCAGAGAGAGAGTGTATAGGTGGTGAGAGAGTTTGTGTGAGGGAGGTGAGAGAGAAGTGAGAGAGAGAGGAGAGAGAGAGGTGAGAGTAGGTGAGAGAGAGGTTGTGAGAGAGAGGGTGGGAGGTTAGTGGTGAGAGAGAGTTAGGTGAGGGAATTAGTGTGAGAGAGAGTAATGGTGAGTGAGAGAGAGAGAGAGAGTGGTGAGGAGATGGTAGAGAGAGTTAGTGGTGAGAGAGTTTGTGGTGGTGAGAGAGAGTTATGGGTGAGAGAGAGTTGTGTGAGAGAGAGTTAGTGGTGAGAGAGAGTTAGTGGTGAGAGAAAGAGTTAGTGGTGAGAGAGAGTTTGTGGTGAGAGAGAGTTAGTGGTGAGAGAGAGCTTGTGTGAGAGAGTTTGTGGTGAGAGAGAGTTAGTGGTGAGAGAGTTAGTGGTGAGAGAGAATTTGTGAGAGAGAGTTAGTGGTGGAGAGAGAGTTAGTGGAGAGAGAGGAGAGTTAGTGGTGAGAGAGAGTTAGTGGTGAGGAGAGAGTTAGTGGTGAGAGAGAGTTTGTGGTGAGAGAGAGTTTGTGGAGAGAGAGTTAGTGGTGAGAGAGAGTTAGGGGTGAGAGAGTTAGGTGGTGAGAGAGAGTTAGGTGAGAGAGAGTGGTGGAGAGAGTTTGTGGTGAGAGAGAGTTAGTGGTGAGAGAGAGTTAGTGTGAGAGAGGGTGGAAGAGGTGGTGAGAGAGAGAGAGTTTGTGGTGAAAGAGAGTTTGGGTGAGGAGTTAATGGTGAGAGAGTTAATGGCGAGGTTAGTGGTGAGAGAGAGTTAGTGGTGAGAGAGAGTGGGTAAGGAGTATTAGGTGAGGAGAGAGATAGTGTGGAGAGAGTTGGGTGGAGAGAGAGTTAGTGGTGAGAGAGAGTTAGGGTGAGAGAGAGTGGGTGGGAAGGAGGTTAGTGGTGAGAGGTTTGTGAAAGAGAGTTTGTGTGAGGGAATTAATGGTGAGAGAGTTAATGGCGAGTGTGTAGGTGAGAGAGAAAGAGTGGTGAGAGAGAGTTAGTGGTGAGGAGCAGGTGAGAGAGAGTGGTGGTGAGTGTTAGTGGTGAGAGAGAGTTTGTGGTGAGGAGAGTTAGTGGTGAGAGAGAGTTTGTGGTGAGGGGACTTATGGTGAGAGAGAGTTAATGGTGAGTGTTAGTGGTGAGAGAGAGTAGTGGTGAGAGAGGGGTGGGGAGAGAGGTGGTGAGAGAGAGAGATAGTGGGGAGAGAGTTAGTGGTGAGAGAGAGTTAGAGAGAGAGGAGGGGTGGTGAGGAGAGAGGGTGGGTGAGTGTTAGGTAGAGAGAGTTTGTAGAGAGAGAGTTTGTGGTGAGGGAATTAATGAGAGAGTAGGGAGGTTAGGTGAGAGAGTTAGGTGAGGAGAGAGTTAGTGGTAGAGGAGTAGAGAGAGAGGGTGGGCGAGTGTTAGTGGTGAGAGAGATGGTGAGGAGAAGAGAGGAGAGTTTGTGTGAGAGAGAGTTAGTGGTGGAGAGAGAGGGTGAGAGAGAGAGAGAGGGAGTTAGTGGTGAGAGAGAGTTAGTGGTGAGAGAGAGTTTGTAGAGAGAGAGTTAGTGGTGAGAGAGAGTTAGGTGAGAGAGAGTTAGGTGGTAGAGAGAGAGTGGGTGGGCGAGTGTTAGTGGTGAGAGAGAGTTTGTGGTGAAAGAGAGTTTGTAGAGGGAATTAATGGTGAGAGAGTTAATGGCGAGTGTTAGTGGTGGGAGAGTTAGTGGTGAGAGAGAGTTAGTGGTGAGGGAGTTAATGGTGAGAGAGAGTGGGTGGGCGAGTGTTAGTGGTGAGAGAGAGTTTGTGGTGAGAGAGAGTTAGTGGTGAGGAGAGTTAGGTGAGAGAGAGTTAGTGGTAGGAGAGTTAGGGGTGAGAGAGAGGTGGTGAGAGAGAGTTAGTGGGTGAGAGAGTTAGTGGTGAGAGAGGAGTTTGTGGGTGAGAGAGAGTTAGTGGTGAGGAGAGAGTTAGGTGGTGAGAGAGAGGGGTATGAGTGTTAGTGGTGAGAGAGAGGGGTGAGGAGGTTAGTGGTGAGAGAGAGTTTGTGGAGAGAGAGCAGTGGTGAGAGAGAGTTTGTGGTGAGGAGTGTTAGGTGAGGAGAGAGAGTTTGTAGAGAGAGAGTTTGTGTGAGAGAGAGTCAGAGAGAGTTAGGTGAGAGAGAGTTAGTGAGAGAGAGTTAGTGGTGAGAGAGAGTCAGGTGAGAGAGAGTTTGTAGAGAGAGAGTTTGTGGTGAGGGAGAGAGTTAGTGGTGAGAGAGTTTGTGTGAGAGAGAGAGTTAGGTGGAGAGAGAGTTAGGTGAGAGAGAGAGGAGAGTTAGTGGTGAGAGAGAGTTAGTGGAGAGAGAGTTAGTGGTGAGAGAGAGTTAGGTGAGAGAGAGCAGGTGAGAGAGAGGTGGTGAGAGAGTTAGTGGAGAGGAGAGAGAGAGGAGTTTGTGAGAGAGAGTGGGTGAGAGAGTTAGTGGTAGAGTTTGTGGAGAGAGAGTTAGTGGTGAGAGAGAGTTGGGGTGGGTGAGAGAGAGTGGTGAGAGAGAGGGTGGTGAGAGGAGCAGTGGTGAGAGAGAGTTGGTGAGAGAGAGGTGAAGGAGAGAGTGGTGGGAAGGAGTGTTAGTGGTAGGAGAGAGTTTCAGTGAGAGAGTTAGTGGTGAAAGAGAGTTAGGGTGAGAGAGAGAGTGGGTGGAGAGTGTTAGTGGTGAGAGAGAGTCAGTGGTGAGAGAGAGTTAGTGGTGAGAGAGAGTTAGGGTGAGGAGAGAGTGGGCGAGTGTTAGTGGTGAGAGAGAGAGTTGTGGTGAGGAGAGTTAGTGGTAGAGAGAGAGTTAGGTGGAGAGAGAGTTAGTGGTGAGAGAGAGTTAGTGGTGAGAGAGAGTTAGTGGTGAGAGAGAGTTAGTGGTGAGAGAGAGTTAGTGGTGAGAGAGAGTTAGTGGTGAGAGAGAGAGTTAGGGTGAGAGAGAGTTAGGGTGAGAGAGTGGTGGGTGAGAAGTAGGTGGTGAGAGAGAGTTAGTGGTGAGAGAGAGTTAGGTGAGAGAGAGTTAGTGTGAGAGTGAGGTGTGGAGAGAGCAGGTGAGAGAGTTTGTGGTGAGGAGAGTTAGTAGAGAGAGAAAGAGAGAGGTGAGAGAGAGTTAGTGGTGAGAGAGAGTTAGTGGTGAGAGAGAGTGGGTAAGAGTGTTGGGGTGTGGTGAGAGAGAGTTGGTGGTGAGAAGGAGTAGGTGAGGAGAGAGTTTGTGGAGAGAGAGCAGAGAGCAGGAGAGAGAGAGAGAGAGAGAGTTAGTGGTGAGGTAGTGAAGAGCAGGTGAGAGAGTTAGTGGTGAGAGAGAGTTAGTGGTGAGAGAGAGTTAGGTGAGAGAGTTAGTGGTGAGAGAGAGTGTGGTGAGAGGAGATTAGAGAGAGAGTTAGTGTGAGATAGTGTGGGTGAGAGAGGAGGGTGGGCTTGTTAGTGAGAGTAGTGGTGAGAGAGGGAGAGAGTTTAGGTGGTGAGAGAGAGTTAGTGGTGAGAGAGAGGAGTTAGTGGTGAGAGAGTTAGTGGTGAGAGAGGAGTGGTGAGAAAGTTAGTGGTGAGAGTTAGTGGTGAGAGAGAGAGAGTTAGTGGTGAGAGAGTTAGTGAGAGAGAGTGAGGTGAGAGAGTTAGTGGTGAGAGGAGGTGTGAGGAGTTAGTGGTGAGAGAGTTAATGGTGAGAGTTAGTGGTGAGAGAGAGTGGGTGGGCGAGTGTTAGTGGTGAGAGCGTTAGTGGTGAGAAAGAGTTAGTGGTGAGAGAGAGTTAGTGGTGAGAGAGAGTTAGTGGTGAGAGAGAGTTAGTGGTGAGAGAGAGTTAGTGGTGAGAGAGAGTTTGTGGTGAGAGAGAGTTAGGGGTGAGAGAGAGTTAGTGGTGAGAGAGAGTTAGTGGTGAGAGAGAGTGTTTGTGGTGAGGGAGTTAACTAACTCTAGGCAGTTAGTACGTAGTGGATAATGTAGTCAAGAAACTCCATGTCTCCAGAAACGATTTGTTCACTCATAGTAGATGGAAGCTGAAAGGCAGTGAAAAGTAAGCAAGTGTCTGTGGACGACCTGCCATCTGCAAATGTTAACTCTGTATCTGTGCCTGCTGCCAGATATACCATCATCAACTGTGAGATGAGAGACCAGCTGAACAACAGAAACTAAGATATACAAAGTGTGTGTGTGTGTGTGTGTGTGTGTGTGTGTGTGTGTGTGTGTGTGTGTGTGTGTGTGTGATAAGATCCATGATGTACCAGAATGAGTAATGAAAACAAAACAAAAAATGTGAAATTAATTGAGAGAATGAAAACCAAAATTTTAAGTAATTAAGATAAGAAGTGAAGAAATTCTGTTTGAGAAGTAATGTAAATTGATGTTGAAAATTGATATATTGAAATGTTAGTAATGTAGAAATTGATGTTGAAGATTCATGAAAAGTTGAACAATTTATTTCTTATAAAAACTAACGAGAGAACTAAGCAAAGAAAATCCATCTTCTATATACATTCGTTTGTGCATGACTAGTAATTAAGCCTTTTGTTTTTCATTTGAGTGATTTTATTATGAATATTTTTCACTAATTTGATTTCTCATTGATTTGTATTTTGAGTTAATACCTGATTGATCTGAATTTATTAGAGCATTTTGACTTACCATTATTAACGATTTTTATTTTTGAATACTTTCATTGCTGATTTCTTTTATTGAATTGTACATCATTTTAGTTCTCATGATTTTGTGTGATTCATATTTGACATATTTTTATGTTAGTTTTCAAAAAAAAAATTTCTTCTTAAATACTAAGAACATTTTAATGTTAATTTGACATAAACTATAAATTATTTTCCTTGCATTTGTGATATATAGCGAATTAAAGTTTAATGTACAAATATTGAGAAACATAATTTATGTTGTCATTTTAATATGCTAATTAATTTTAGATATTTCTAGCTAGGATTAGGAATGAAAATTTGCGAAGTATTTCGTGAACATCTCACAAATTTTCGTATAAGGGACCAGGAGGAGCATTTTTTGGGGGGCACCTATCCATCCTTGTGTAAGGTGAAGCGCAGAAGCAGTTACAGCGCCCAACAGGGAAGCATGCTAAGTTCATGCTTGCCTTATGTCTCATGAGTTAAGGGCATAGAAGCCTGAAGAGTCAAGGGCGTAGAAGCCTGAAGAGTCAATGGTTTATGTCTAAGCGAGTTATTGGAAGCTCCAACAACTTTCCCTGAATACGAATTCGCAACTTTCGATTTACAGCAGATACCTACTTTGCTGCGAGGTGAACAGGGACCAAGGGAGGCTGGGAAGTCTGTCCGAACAACTTTCCACCTGCCCGGGAATCGAACTCGTGACATCTCGCTTGCGAGGCAAGAGCGGTACTGCTCTACCCACTGGCGCCCCCAGGGGGAGTATTGTAACAATGTCATGAGTTTCCCGCCACTTGAGAGTTCTGCCAATTTTAAGCCAGTAGTATGAAGGCCTTAGGCCTGTCTTCGACCAATGAGAATGCCTTTGAGGCGTGACGTCATGAAAGTTGTGGCGTCCTTTGTTGGCTGACACAGTTTGAAAAGGTGAGTCTGCGTTTGGTAAGAGTTAAGTGTGGTTGTGTCCTGGGTGTGCCTATTAGGTTTGATCCGTTTCCCGAAATGTATTGTGAGTCATGGTCCCCGTTTAACTAGCTGGGAGCATAGGTTCATTGGTTTGAAGTGTAACTGTTCAATTTGAGTAACGTCGTTAATAAATGAAGAACCATTATGATTAGTTCTCAATTCCCTTGTGTTGACTAAAACATTGTCATGCATGTCTTTGGTATTATGCAGTAATACGGTGAGTCCTATATACAATATTTCCCCTCTGTGAAGTATTGTTTCTTAGTCCCCCTAACCAGCTTCCCTGAGTCTCCCCTGGCTGGTGTGTGTGTGTGGGAAGACCAACTGTAAGCCTATATCACAGGCCGACCGCAACCATAAACAATTACCTCCCTCACCCTCTCCACCTCTCATGAGAGTAGCGAGAAAGAATAGCGGGAATGGGTAAAAGAAAGAGTAAGAGTAAATATAAAGAATAAAAAGACAATGAAAGAGTAAGTTGCTACATAAAATATGTTAAGGTATTGAGATGCACATCACACAGGCAGAGGGAGTAGGTGAGAGAGTTAGATAAAATGCTGCGCCTAAGACTTGAAGAGAGAAACTTCAAACCACACCCAGTAAATTAACTGTTAACGCTACTGTGTTGAGGCAAACCATACCTTATTACTCTTGCCATGACCACAGGGGGTTCACAGAACTGCTTTCCAGTTAACGCAGTCTAAGCCCCAATTAGTACACCTGGTCACAGGATAAAACACACACACAAACACTACACACACTCCCGCCGACAGTTATCATGTTAAAGACTTCATTAATATCAATTTTCTGGTGGGAGGTTGTAGATAAGCTAGACCAACAAACACATGGGTTGTCAGACTATAATGAAGAACTGGTGGTGGTGATGGAGGCGCGCCAGGCTCATCATGGCTCGCCAGATGACGCGATAATTGCTCTACCGACCACTTTTTTTATCCACATCCCATTTGTCTTAATCACGGAGGAGCAGAAAAACTCTGAGTTAAAATCCTGGTGAGAAATGTACTAGTGAGGCTTAGTTCACAACAGATGGCCCGTGACTGGGGTCCTGTGCACGACGAGAGGTGGTGGAGTAAACTTCTGTGCACCACTGTTGATTTGAGTAAGGTCCAGTGCACAATACAGTAGTTGGGCCTTTTGTCTGGGGTCATATGCACCATTAGTGGATTATGTCTATGGTCTTGTATGGTACTGGAGCACCTGGGCAGGTGTGTTGTACATGTGTAGTACTGGAGCACCTGGGCAGGTGTGTTGTACATGTGTTGTACTGGGCACCCGAGCAGGTTGTTATGTAGGCACGGAGCACCTGGGCAGGTGTGTTGTACATGTGTTGTACTGGAGCACCTGGGCAGGGGAACATATATAGTACTGAAGCACCAAGGCAGCTGTATTGTACATGTGTTGTACTGGAGTATCAGGAGCAGGAGTGTTGTACACTCGGTATAAAAAAAAGTATCTTTCAGGAGGGATCCGATGAATGGAAACAGAACAATCCTGTTGTGTCGCTAGGGTTGGTAAGAGTGATTGTGAGACATTTCCTACCTATTATTATGGTAGAATTTAGCTATTTCATTCAAAATATAAAATTAGTTCGTTGCATTATGATTGGTGAATAACAGTATGCCTCATGAGCCTTTATCAAAAACCCTCATTCGTGGTGTCATTTTGTTTCGCACAAGAATTGTAAACATACTTTTTACCGAGTGTACATCACTAAAAAATTATTCGGCACCCGTGCCATATTGTACCTCGCCGTAAGGGTGCCGAATAATTTTTTAGTGAGTGTACATGTTGTGTAGTCTAGACTCTAGAGCACCAGGGAAGATGTTTTGTACAGTCCCCCAAAGTATCGTTAGCCATGGGGTCGATGTGATTCGAGGCTTTCCGAGCAATGTTACTCGACCTGTTCTGAACGGTTGGTAGCTCTACATTAGCGACCTTTGAGCATGAGTGAGTAGATACGTTTTCGAACGATGTAAATTTTCCGAGGATTCAGATAAAAAAATACGTAACTCGGAGTGGATGTCATAATTGGATACCAACGCCATGCCAGTCATCAACTGGACCTTACATTGAATGGAGCAATATAGGGAGACATAGCTAGATGTAAGAGGTGCTATCATTGCCCTTCATAACGAGGATGTACGTAACGCTGAGATAGTACGGCGAACTAGGGTGAGTGAAGCCACAGTATTACCATGGGTTAGGCGCCTACAAGTCTCTTGATTTGAAACCATATTTCGGTGTTAAAACCAATTTACCTACTAATAATATGGCGGATCCCATGTGGACTGATATGTTGTAAATTGCGTTAACTGTTCACTCTGATATAAATAACTATTTGGTTAGTCCAATCAGACATATTGCGAAGATGAAACTCAGTATGAATGAAACTCCGTTAGTAATAACGACGTAATGGTGAAATGTCCGTTTTGAGGTCTGTCTCAGTCTGAGTTATGACAAACGAACTTTTTATTTAATGTATATTTCAGGATTGTAATCATCAGTCAGTGGCTTTTTTTTACATTTTGCTTTACTCCAGCAATACATACATAATATAGCTTAATGGATTTCTTGTTATATTGAAGTGGTATATGCTATTCAAGGACGACTCTCCCCAATCCTACCCCCATCTCCATCTGTTGCTGAGAGGTGAGCAGACGTACCAACCCATGATGATGCACTGGGTATCATATCAAAGCATTTCATCAAGCGTCTCAAAATGTAGAGGCGGAAAATCTAATGATACTTTTTGGGGGACTATACATGTGTAGTACTGGAGCCCCAAGAGCAGGTGTGTTGTACATGTGTAGTACTGGAGCCCCAAGAGCAGGTGTGGTATGTGTAGTACTGGAGCACCAGGAGCAGGTGTGTTGTACAAGTGCAGTACTGGAGCACCAGGAGCAGGATTGGCATGTGTAGTACTGGAGCCCCAAGAGCAGGTGTGTTGTATATGTGTAGTACTGGAGCACCAGGAGCAGGTGTGTTGTACATGTGTAGTACTGGAGCACCAGGAGCAGGTGTGTTGTACATGTGTAGTACTGGAGCCCCAGAGCAGGTGTGGTATATGTGTAGTACTGAGCACCAGGAGCAGGTGTGTTGTACATGTGTTGTACTGGAGCCCCAAGAGCAGGTGTGTTGCATGTGTAGTACTGGAGCCCCAAGAGCAGGTGTATGTACATGTGTTGTACTGGAGCCCCAAGAGCAGGTGTGTTGTGTACGTGTAGTACTGAGCACCAGGATCAGGTGTGTTAATGTGTCGTACTGCAGCCCCAGGAGCAGGTGTGTGGTACATATGTAGTACTGGAGCACCAGGAGCAGGTGTGTTGTCATGTGTAGTACTGATACCAGGCAGGTGTGTTGTACATTTGTAATACTGGAGCAACAGGAGCAGGTGTGTTGTACATGTAGTACTGGGAGCACCAGGAGCAGGTGTGTTGTACATGTGTAATGCTGAGCACCAGGAAGGTGTGTTGTAAATGTAGTACTGAGCTCCAGGAGCAGGTGTGTTGTGCATGTGTAGTACTGAGCACCAGGAGCAGGTGTGTTGTACATGTGTAGTACTGGAGCACCAGGAGGAGGTTGTACATGTAGTATTCGAGCACCAGGAGCAGGTGTGTTGTATATGTGTGTACTGGAGCACCAGGAGGGTGTGTTAGAATAGTAACTAAAGTCCTGTCAGGAACGATTAGACTCGTGAACCTGAAGCAGTAGACACTGATACATTATTCTGTCTATAAATGCTTCGGTTCAAGAGTCTGAATCTAGGGGTTCATGGTTCGCGACAGGACTTTTTGGGTGACTGTACATGTGTAGTACTGGAGCACTAGGATCAGGTGTGTTGTAAATGTGTAGTACTGGAGCACCAGGAGCAGGTGTGTTGTAAGTGTAGTACTGAGCACCAGGAGCAGGTGTGGGCTGCTGTAGTACCGGAGCACCAGGAGCAGGTGTGTTGTGCAAGTGTAGTACCGGAGCACCAGGAGCAGGTGTTGTACATGTGTAGTACTGGAGCACCAGGAGCAGGTGTGTTGTGCATGTGTAGTACTGGAGCACCAGGAGCAGGTGTGTTGTACATGTAGGTACTGGGCACCAGGAGCAGGTGTGTTGTACAAGTGTAGTACCGGAGCACCAGGAGGAGGTGTGTTGTACAATGTGTATACTGGAGCACCAGGAGCAGGTGTGTTGTACATGTGTAGTACTGGAGCACCAGGAGCAGGTGTGTTGTACATGTGTAGTACCGAGCAGCAGGAGCAGGTGTGTTGTACATGTGTAGTACTGGATCACCAAGAGCAGGTGTGTTGCACATGTGTAGTACTGGTACAGGGAGCAGGTGTGTTGTACATGTGAGTACTGGAGCACCAGGAGCAGGTGTGTTGTACATGTGTGAGTACTGGAGCACCAGGAGGAGGTGTGTTGTACATGTGTGGTACTCGAGCACCAGAGCAGGTGTGTTGTACATGTAGTACTGAGCACCAGGATGCAAGTTATAATGTCTAGTACTGAGCCCCAGGGGTGTGTTGTACATGTGTAGTACTGGAGAAACAGGAGCAGGTGTGTTGTACATGTGTAGTACTGAGCACCAGGAGCAGGTGTGTTGTACATGTAGTACTGGAGCACCAGCAGCAGGTGTGTTGTACATGTGTAGTACTGGAGCAACAGAGCAGGTGTGTTGTGTGAAGTACTGGAGCACCAGGAACAGGAGTGTTGTACAGTGTAGTACTGGAGCACCAGAAGCGGTGTGTTGTACATGTGTAGTTCTGGAGCACCAGGAGCAGGTGTTATGTACATGTGTAGTACTGGAGCACCAGGAGCAGGTGTGTTGTACATGTGTAGTATTAGAGCACCATGAGCAGGTGTGTTGTACATGTGTAGTACTGGAGCACCAGGATCAGGTGTGTAGATGTGTAGTACTGGAGCACCAGGATCAGGTGTGTTGTACAAGTAGTACTTGGAGCACCAGGAGCAGGTGTTTTGTACATGTGTAGTACTGGACCACCAGGATCAGGTGTGTTGTTAATGTGTAGTACTGGAGCACCAGGAGCAGGTGTGTTGTACATGTGTAGTACTGAGCACCAGGAGCAGGTGTGTTGTACATGTGTAGTACTGGAGCACCAGGAGCAGGTGTGTTTCACATGTGTATTACTGGAGCACCAGGATCAAGGGTGTTGTAAATGTGTAGTACTGAGAACTAGGAGCAGGTGTGTTTCACATGTGTAGTACTGGAGCACCAGGAGCAGGTGTTGTACATGTGTGGTACTGGAGCACCAGGAGCAGGTGTGTTGTACATGTGTAATACTGGGAGCACCAGGAGCAGGTGTGTTGTACATGTGTAGTACTGGAGCACCAGGAGCAGGTGTGTTGTACATGTGTAGTACTGAGCACCAGGAGCAGGTGTGTTCACATGTGTAGTACTGGGAGCACCAGGAGCAGGTGTGTTGTACATGTAGTACTGAGCACCAGGAGCAGGTGTGTTGTGCAAGGTAGTACTGGAGCACCAGGAGCAGGTGTGTTGTACATGTGTAGTACTGAGCACCAGGAGCAGGTGTGTTGTACATGTGTAGTACTGAGCACCGAGCAGGTGTGTTGTACATGTGTAGTACTGGACACCAGATTTTTTTACGGGGATTAGCCAACCCAGGAACAGGCCACAGACCCACATCCGGCCTTGTGAGCATCATATAATAATAATAATAATAGTAATAATAATACACACATACACACACACAACAATAAATGCAAAAAAAAAGGTCAGGTTTCAGAAACGATAAATGTATGTTGCGTTGTCAAAGTAAGAAAAACAATTGAGACCCTAAAATTGTGTGTAAATGAGACAGAAAGTCAGATAAGCAATCTGGCACTTGGTCACAATTTTTGTGATGCCATATGACAGCAGGGTCTACCATTAGACAACACATTATGCTTCCAATATTTCCCCAGGCGGTAGTACCTCCCTGTTTGGTAGCTGCCTACTACCCGCTGTACATGTGTAGTACTGGAAAATGAGGGCAGGTGTGTTGTTCATTTGTCTCTACTCCTCCGTTTACCACTGAGCTTTGCCAATCCACTCCTGAGGTGTAAACCCCGAACTCTTGAAGTGAGAATTCGAAGCATTCTCTTGTGAGCGGGAGAGAGAGGGGAGGTGTGTGTTTGGGTTGGGGGGAGGGGGGCGGTGAGCCAGAATACTGGGGGTGAGGAAGTGTATATCAGATGGAGATTACAATGAAGAATAACTCTTTGACAATACTTAAGTTAATGTACAATATGATGAGGGATGAATTCATGGTCTAGGTAAGGTGTTCCTTGGAGAATGGCATTTATGATCAAATCTCTATCTTAAAGAAACAGCAAAGTTTTGTTTCACCCTGTGACTACGAGATGGAAATTTTTCAATTTAATAAAATCGTCTAGCGGTAGCCAGAATAAAATACATAAGAACACACCGTACAGAAGGGTTTAATTAGCAATCAAATTATTCAAGAAATAGGCACCATATATTTATTGTCATACAAACTTGATGTGAACAAAACTAGTTCAGTTGGCAGCTGCCCGGTATAGAGTTAGCAAACAACATTGTTCACTTGTGCCAAACAGTGTGGTTAAACGGGTAAAAAAAAAGACATTATTATTATTATTATTATATTATTATTATTATTATTATTATTATTATTATTATTATTATTATTATTATTATTATTATTATTATTATTATTATTATTATTATTATTATTATTATTATTATTATTATTATTATTATTATTATTATTATTATTATTATTATTATTATTATTATTATTATTATTATTATTATTATTATTATTATTAAATGCCCCTTATCCAAAGGAGCATCTTACTTCAACCATGAATTCATCCTCTCGCTTTCAGCTACCGCCGCTGGCTAGCCTTCGTGGTGAACAGGGAAGCAACCTTGCGTACATCTTCCTCTGCCAGTCACAGCCTCTTCGTGGCAACACCTAAGCAGATGTGTAAGCACACTTTGGCCTTGTGGCAAATGTACAGTTCCTGCCAAAAGTCCTGTGCCAGGGAGTTTAGGCTAACCAGGTTTTGTGGCAACGTCGGAGACACGCACGCACGAACACACACATGGCGTGTATCAGAAACCCAGATTATGTGAACAATCCAATATTTGGTGTCTCTATGTGCATATCATCTATGAGCTACACAATTTACCGACGATCAATGGTAAAATGATAGAGTATATCATATAGTATTACTTTTAAAATAGCATTATCAGTGATATGGGACACTGTCAGTTAGTAGCTAAAACACAATGCCTCGATCAATTAATAACGTTTACCACACAATACTTTCGAGTTTTAATGTAATAGTCGTATCCATGTAATACAACCGTGTTGCTGTGCATAAAGAAAGTACATGAAATGTTTGCGGTGAACTCTTACCGTTTCATGATAGTTTATTACAATATGGAAATGACGATTCTAGGGACAATTAATGCCACTCACCACAACCTTTAACTTATTCGAAGTTATGTCGTGGTCATACAGCAACCGTTCAGTCATTCTACCAACTACAACCATGGGACACCAACACCATGCTATCTCCCAGAGAAGGCAATTCGTCGGCATACGTAACGCCGAGTTAAGTATCAGCGAGATGGCAAGGCAGATAGGAGTCTCAAGATCGACAATGCAGTATTGGTTACAGCAGTTTGAAGAGTCTGGTAATCTAACAAATTTTCCCAGATCAAGACGGCCTAGACTGACCAGCGCAGCAGACAACACGAGGATTGTGGCAGAAATTCGCGGCCTTCCTTTCACCAATACTCGGTGGCCACGACGGAGCGGCTGCATTTGGAGGTCTCGGCTCGACAGTTAGGCAACGACTCCGTGAAATTGGGATCCACCAAAGGGTCTCTGTTGTCAAGGAAAGGTTAGAAAAACAACACCAGGTTGGGGGACTACAGTTCACTGATCATTATGTGGGAGAGCACCTGGGCTTCTGGCCAACCACAGCAGTCTTCACTGCTGGAGACCTGATAACACCCGTTATGACCGGCAGCAAGTTTATCAAGAAGCCAGGAGTGGCCACGGGACCGTAAACATGTGGAGCTGGATCAACCTCAACAGTGTGGGCCAGTTGGTGAAGATAAAATGTTTTTCCTTCTGTTTGTGTAATAAATATAAAGATATGTATTTTGTTTTTCTTTAGAGGTAACGTGTTTTGCTATCCTCATGTGAAACACCATTATTTCACCAAATATTTAATATCTAATTCAACTTAAAAGTGATATAACATTGTTTACTTGAACCAATTTTACCAATTGGAACGTAGAACAAACTGCCAAACAAAGTAGGGTGGGGGAGTTTCCACATCGTGTTTTCTGTTATCTTTCAAATTACCATAGAACCCCGTAATATGTCAAGTTAATATCTCAATTGAGACACTTGATTATACTAAAAACGGTTGTAAGTTTGTCAATGAGATGACACTGATGATCTGTAGGAACGAGAGGAAAAATTGACTTGAGCACCTCACTCCTGCCGCCCTGCTGTGGAACCATCACCAATCCTCTCTCCTATCAGGAACCCTCTCTGTTATGACTTGAAATTAAGTATAACTTTATGCAGGTAGAAATAATTATTAATGGTATTCATTGGTTTGTTCCTGACATAGCTGGCTGTATGTATATTATGTATGTTGTATGTATACCATGTATGTACTCTATATATACACATTATTTCTCTAGTCAGTAGCGTGTGGCAATGCCCCTGTTTCATGTCACCACACGCTTAGATAAATGTGCCTGGCGACATCTGGAAGCTGCTAGTATACCACTTACCACATGTCGCCCGAGAGGTCAGGGTGAGGTCAGTTGACCCTATAGGAGTGTAAGGACTGCCTGCGCTTGTAAGCGCACCCCTGTATATTTCCGTTAATAAGAACCTACAGCACTCTACAGGTGTTTATGTTCGCTCCTGTAGTTAGAACCAAGTACCCCGAACATCTCCATGGCGCAGTGAGTATCAAGTGATCGATTAAGTGGAAATAAGTGCGTTCATGCAAAATCAAGGCCGGTAGACCTCCTCCGTCAACTCCGTCATCCGTCGCCATTGTCTCCCACAAAAATTCGTTTGAATTGCCAACGAGTTTTGAGCAGTGTGCAGTGACCGCAATTTCCTGTGAAGTGTCTTTAAGTGCCCCTCGTGTGTGTGTATTGTTAAAGTGTGTGTCCTTGTTTTAAAGGATTCCCTAAGGTGGAAGGCTGACATAGGGCATCTGTGAAGAGTCAGCACGACCGTCCCGGGCTGCCTGGAGGGTAACTACCCCCACTGCTCACCCCCCACCGCCTTGCCTCCCTCCGGCTCCACCGCGCCTACACACACCAACCCACGCACGAACACACTGACCGCGGTCATTTCTTCATATATATATATTTTATATATATATATATATATATATATATATATATATATATATATATATATATATATATATATATATATATATATATATATATATACTTATCTTATCTGTGTATTCAATTAATTTTGTTGTCTCAGATCTGGTTGATACGACGGGCTGACAGGTCAACTTTGATTTGACATACAATATACAGATAAGGTAGTTATGCCCCGGGCCTCACGCAGCGGTGTCCCTAGCGCCCGGATGAGTCAGACGGATGACAGCTCTACAGAGATGGATGACCAGTCAGTGCCGCCCCACCCTCTCCCAGCCACACCCTCGCCTCCTCAGAGATAATTGCTCTGATGAAGCTTATGAGGGAGGAAATGCGTCAGGACGAAGCGAAAAGATATGCTGAGGACCACCAACGGAGATTGGAAGTTAATGAACGGTTTGCAGCTTTGATATCTAGCCTCACTGCTAATCAAGCCCTTGGCCCTTCCACTACTCAGGTACCGACTGGCTCAGATACCTCGTCAATGCCCTCTACCAAAGTGGTTGTCCAACCCCCACCCACCTTGAAGCCTGATGAGACTTTCCAGACTTTTCGTGAGTGGCGGCGACCGTGGACTGATTATGCTACAATGGTGGATCTCCAGAGCTTGCCACAGCCTAAACAGCTCATTCAGCTACATATGTGTCTATCTTTGGGAACGCAGCATGTGTTGGAACACACGTTGCAAGTGCAACCGACGTCTTTGTTGTCTGTAGAGGAGGTACTGGATGTTCTAGAACGGCACATCAAAGGTCAGCGGAATGAAGCTCTCCGCAGGAGGGAAGTGTTTAGCTGTAGACAGATGGAGGGTGAGACTTTTGACGATTTCCATGTACGACTCAAGAGAGCCTCAGAAGAGATAGACATATGTCCCGGTAATCACCAGCAGTGCAACGAGACCCAGTTGAAGCAGGTGATCCTGATGGGTGTTAAGGACGAGGAGCTTGTCCAACGCCTCACCTCCCTCGACTCTTCCTCTTCTCTTAAGGATGTGTTGACAATATGTCGCTCCTACGAGGCTGCCAGGTGTGTCACCTCTGCCATCCGAGCTCCCCCTACAGCTGTACATGCTGTGTCCCGTGCTGTGTCCCGGTACAAGAAGAACAAGAAGTCTGCCCCAACGCCTACGCCCACCACGCCCACGCCCGGCTCCCTTTGCAACAGCTGCAGTAGGCAGCACGGAACACAGGTATGTCCAGCTGCTGAGTCTACCTGCGACAGTTGTGACAGCAAGGGCCACTGGTCACTTACAGTACGGTGCCCAGCCAAACACGTCCAGTGCAATGTGTGTGGTCGTCTGGGCCACTACGACAAGTGTTGTCCGACCAACAAACCTAAGGGACAGCGTCGGCGGAAGCAGCAGCGCCCTTCCACCAGTGAAGACCGCCCACAGTCGCCAAATCAGAGGCACGACGACCCTGGACAAAGCCCGACCCATATTAGGAGGGTGTACTCCTCGCGTCCCAGGACCAAAGTCCCCCAGCACGTCAGCGTCATCGTGACCTACGGCAATGTGTCATCCTGTCTCAAGATGCTGCCCGACACCGGCGCTGAGGCTACGGTCATCGGTCCCCAGCATTTGCAATGCTTGGGGCTCTCTCCAAGCGATCTAGGACCGCCTCCCAAGGACCTCTGCGTCACGGCAGATGGTTCACAGATGGCCCCAGCCCTAGGTTCACTCTATACACAGGTCACCTTTGGCAACAGGTCGTGTCAAGCCTGGATTGACGTGCATAATGGTGTCCCGACTCCTATGCTGTTCTACAGGCATTGCCAAGAGTTGGCCGTCATCTCCCAGGACTTCCCAACACCGATTCTCGAGGTAAAATACGCCAACAGGGGGCACGAAGGGAGCAGCAACTACCCTGCTGCCGCCCTACCCCTACCTCTGGCCAGAGACACCTCTCCTTCGGTAGTTGTCCCTGCTGCTTCACGTCTCCACGCCTTGGCTCGCCTCCACGACAGTCACTGTGGAGCTGAGGCCACCAAACGGCGTGCAAGACAGACTGTGTTCCGGCCTGGCATCGACCCCGACATCTCCAATGCTGTCCAGGCGTGTAAGCCCCGCCAAGTACTACAACCCATCCAGCAGCAGGAACCCTTCATGAGTGACGACAACCCCACCCGCCCCTTTGAATCTGTGTCGGCCGACTTTTTCTGTGTGTCAGGAGAGTCCTTCCTGGTTATCGTCGACCGTCTCTCTGGTTGGCCGGTTGTCATCAAGTGCGGTAATGATACGACATCTGCCGCCACCATCAGTAAGTTCCGCCACTACTTCCGTTACGTGGGCGTTCCTGCGCGCCTGCGAACCAACAGAGGGCCCCAGTTCACAAGCCGGGACTTTGCCGCCTTCCTCGACCGATGGGGAGTCCGGCATGTGTTGTCACCGCCTCATTGCCCGCAGTCCAACGGCCATGCTGAGGCTGCTGTCAAATCCCTGAAGCACCTCATCCTCAAAGTGTCCCCTTCTGGGAATATTGACTGCGAGGCCTTCGACCAGGGTCTCCTTGAGCTCCGCAACACACCCAATTACACCGGACGCACCCCTGCCCAGGTCTTGTATGGACGCCCCCTCCGTTCTTGTGTCCCTGCTAACCCTCAATCCTTCTCCAAGGAGTGGCAGGTCAAGACAGAGGATTGTGATCGCCGAGCCGCCGAACGTATTCAAGACGTCGTCGCCCGCCACAACGACCACGCCCGTCCTTTCCCCAGGTTGAGTGTCGGCACCCAAGTCCGTGTCCAGGACCCGACCTCCCTACGTTGGGACAAATTGGGCTTAGTCATGGGTCTCGGCAGGTCACGGGACTACCAGGTGCGGTTACCCAGCGGTTGGGTGTGGTGGAGGAACCGCCGTTTCCTCCGCCCCGTAACGCATCCCATCCCGCTGACCCCATCACCAGTGCTGAGTCCCACATTCCTACCCCAGTGATTAAGTCCCTCGACGCTCAGAACGGATCCACAGGAAAAAGTCTGCTCAAGAATTTGCTATGAGCGTATAGGGGGGGGAGGTGTATGTATATTATGTATGTTGTATGTATACCATGTATGTACTCTATATATACACATTATTTCTCTAGTCAGTAGCGTGTGGCAATGCCCCTGTTTCATGGAACCACACGCTTAGATAAATGTGCCTGGCGACATCTGGAAGCTGCTAGTATACCACTTACCACATGTCGCCCAAGAGGTCAGAGTGAGGTCAGTTGACCCTATAGGAGTGTAAGGACTACCTGCGCTTGTAAGCGCACCCCTGTATATTTCCGTTAATAAGAACCTACAGAACTCTACAGGTGTTTATGTTCGCTCCTGTAGTTAGAACCAAGTACCCCGAACATCTCCACTGGCAACGTGGCAATCTAGGCATGAAACGCGCCCTTTTATCCACAGAGCAACGCTCAAACAATGGGCCCGGTAGTTCCATCATGTGTGTTCGTGCGTGCGTGTCTCCGAAGTTGCTTGGCACAGGAATTATCGCCGGGACTGTACGTAAGACTCAGATTCTCTTTCAGCCTGCCCCTGGTTCAGCCACTCCTCCACTATCCATTCAGGTTAACGGTATTACCTTCTGTAATATTATCCACTTTAAGTATCTTGGCCCCCACCTGTACACCACTGCGGACATCGATGAAGAGATTTAACATCGGATCAGCTGTGCATCTCACGCCTTTGGTAGACTTCGTACCCGTGTCTTTAGCTGTAGGGAGTTGAAATTATCCACAAGTTGTACATATATCGAGCAGTATTTATCCCCACCCAGCTATATGGCAGTGAGACATGGGTCACATACAGGAGGCACATCGAAGCACTTGAAAACTTTCACCACCGTAGTCTACGTTCCATCCTCCGACTTCGCTGGGAAGACAAGAGAACAAATACTAGTATTATCGCTGACAACAACTGTAGGAGCATCGAGGCTACCATTATCCATGAATAACTACGTTGGACTGGCCATGTTATCGGCAGGAATGACAGTATTCTGCAAAGGCAGCTACTTTACATTCACCTAACGAATGGTACATGTAACGCTGGCGGGCAACGGAAAAGATATAAGGATAGTCTTAAGTCAAGCCTGAAAACGTGCCAAATCGACCCCCTCACCTGGGAGACGATCACTCCACTCCACACCGTAACGCTTGGAGAAGCACCACACAGGTTGTTGATGAAAAACTTAGCCATTCACAGTAAAGCCAATAAACAGTGCCGTATCCTGTATCACACTCGTCAGTCACTCACTCTTGCAGCAATGAAAGAAATCTATTATGATCTTGTTTACCAATACTTGATACACTGTCACACACTATGGGGGGCTTCTGGCTCTTCAAAAACTCATCCCCCGATTACTGCACTGAAGAGAGTTATACGGACAATGATCTACTTAAAAAAAAAGATCACACTAACGAACAATTTGCGAAATTAAAAATGTTAAAATTCGAGGATATTAACACCTACTACAAATCTGTCATTCACTTGATTGACAATAATAATTATTTACAGTTCCGGAATAATCAGAGATACAACTTAAGACACCCAGACCTACTAAGACCACCCTCCATGCGCTCGCGCTCCTCTCAATCCCAGACCTCCATAATATATCACGGTGTGAAGGTGTAGAACAACTTACCCCCACCCATCCGAGCAAAGACTACGCTCCCTTCCGTTTTATCATCTCGAAAAAAAATTCTTCTTTACATTTCTACATATATTTTACCACCAGAACCATTATATCATAGATTATCATGTAGATAGATAGAAACTACCATTGCAAAAATTATAGTTGCCAACTAGACATGATACTGACAGCTCTGTCCTCCTGTTCCACCATAATACAACCCAGGTTGTACTGTTTCCCTCCCTTATCATAATTATGTATATCAACACAACTGGAAACTATGTTTATACTTATAATATAAATAAAAAATAATAAAATAAATAAACTAAATAAATAACGAAGTGATAACCATGGTAACATTCTCATATGTTCTTACTACCACCATGTTACGTGTACTGCTCCAGATGATACTAAATGTTACATAATACTTCCTTGAGATAAATGTACAATATATATCAGTGTCATGGGTTGCGTTAGGCTTACCCTCATAACCAATTCCAAAGTTTGTTTTCCTAGAGATAAGGCACCCGGCGAGGCATAACTGGGACATATATTTTCCATTAGTGGTATGTTAGCCAGCCTTTAGGGGGGGAGGCCAGTGAGACAGTGCTGTACTGTTCATCGCCTAACAACCCAAAAAACCCTTGGCCATGGGTTAGCCAAGACGTCCCCATCCTCTCCCTCCTGAAGGGAGCCAGACACCCCAAAGAGTCCTTCACCACCACTCCGTCCTGTGGACCGTCGTCAACACGAGATTAAGCGTGTTAACCTAGATTGTTATCCCGTGGAAATATCACGTGTGGATGCCTGGTTGCAACAAGAGCAATCCAGGCTGGCCTATCAAACCTACAGTAAATGGTTAATCAATTCACGCTTAGAGTTCTCCTGCGCGACACCCGTCTACAGTGACCGTGATCGACACGAGACTAAGTGTGTTAACCTAGGTTTGTTATCCCCGTGGAAGCCTGGTTGCGACAAAAGCAATCCAGGCTGGTCTATTGCATCTAAGTGGTTAATTCAAGTCACGCCTACCAGTTCTCGTTGCCGCGACAACCGTCTACAGGGACTGTCAGTGACGCGAGACTATATGTGGTAACCCAAGAGTACTTTTTGTTGTTATTGTTGTTATTGTGCAGAAGCCTGGTGACAACAAAAGCAATCCAGGCCGACAGTAAATGTATCACTTGAAGAATTAAGGCTCTGTTAAGTCATACCTACTGTAATCACATGTGTTCCCAAGTTGAAAATTTCCTCTTTTAGAAGATTAATTTTATTACAGCGTGAACGTGAGTGAATCATATATCCATGCAAATTATAAATCATTGTATGGAAGCTAGACAAATATATGTAAGTGCAATTATCTGCCCGTATCTGTGATCCTATCTTATTACTAAAGGTAATGACTGATTGGTTATGACAAAGTATAACCAATAACTTAGATGGATGTTGGAAATTAATGGAACTCATTAAATCATCATTTATCAAGTATAAATCATGGAATGTCGAGAAGTGGAGTAAACTTCTACGTAGATACACCATAATCTCCTGTAAGTACCAGAGTGAAGGTATCGAACTCTACGGTAAGAAATATAAGAAACACAACATATTATAATCTTTATATAATATAATCCACTCTGACTACCACCGATATACCAGAACCATGACAATCAGGTGCCTTCAAGAGAGCTCAGGCTCTCAACTGGCTTAGCCATGTTAATATGCTGTGCCTGTTACACTGTGGTTGTGACAATGTGTGTGTGTGTTACACTGTGGTTGTGACCATGTGTGTGTGTGTTACACTGTGGATGTGACCATGTGTGTGTGTTACACTGTGGTTGGGACCGTGTGTGTTATACTGTGGTTGTGTCCATGTGTGTTATACTGTGGTTGTGATCATGTGTGTGTGTGTGTGTTACACTGTGGTTGTGACCATGTGTGTTATACTGTGATTGTGACAATGTGTGTTATACTGTGGTTGTGACCATGTGTTATACTGTGGTTGTGACCATGTGTGTTATACTGTGGTTGTGTCCATGTGTGTTATACTGTGGTTGTGACCATGTGTGTTATACTGTGGTTGTGACCAGTGTGTTTACTGTGGTTGTGACCATGTGTGTTATACTGTGGTTGTGACCATGTGTGTTATACTGTGGTTGTGACCATGTGTGTTATACTGTGGTTGTGACCATGTGTGTGTTATACTGTGGTTGTGACCATGTGTGTTATACTGTGGTTGTGACCATGTGTGTTATACTGTGGTTGTGTCCATGTGTTATACTGTGGTTGTGACCATGTGTGTTATACTGTGGTTGTGACCATGTGTGTTACACTGTGGTTGTGACTGTGTGTTGTTTTGTGACCAAGTGTGTTATACTGTGGTTGTGACCATGTGTTATACTGTGGTTGTGACCATGTGTGTGTGTGTTTCGCTGTGGTTATGGACCATGTGTGTTGCACTGTGGTTGTGACCATGTGTGTTATACTGTGGTTGTGATCATGTGTGTTATACTGTGGTTGTGACCATGTGTGTTATACTGTGGTTGTGACCATGTGTGTTATACTGTGGTTGTGACCATGTGTGTTATACTGTGGTTGTGACCATGTGTGTTATACTGTGGTTGTGACCGTGTGTGTTATACTGCGGTTGTGACCGTGTGTGTTATACTGTGGTTGTGACCATGTGTGTTATACTGTGGTTGTGACCATGTGTGTTATACTGTGTTTGTGACCATGTGTGTTATACTGTGGTTGTGACCGTGTGTGTTATACTGTGGTTGTGACCAATTGTGTTATACTGTGGTTGTGACCATGTGTGTTATACTGTGGTTGTGACCATTTGTGTTATACTGTGGTTGTGACCGTGTGTGTTATACAGTGGTTGTGACTATGTGTGTTATACTGTGGTTGTGACCATTTGTGTTATACTGTAGTTGTGACCATGTGTGTTATACTGTGGTTCTGACCATGTGTGTTATACTGTGGTTGTGACCACGTGTGTTATACTGTGGTTGTGACCAAGTATGTTATACTGTGGTTGTGACCATGTGTGTTATACTGTGGTTGTGACCAGGTGTGTTATACTGTGGTTGTGACCAAGTGTGTCATACTGTGGTTGTGACCATGTGTGTTATGCTGTGGCTGTGACCATGTGTGTTATACTGTGGTTGTGACCATGTGTGTTATGTTGTTGGGACCATGCATTGCACTGTGGTTGTGACCATGTGTGTTATACTGTGGTTGTGACCATGTGTGTTATACTGTGGTTGTGTCCAGGTGTGTATACTGTGGTTGTGACCATGTGTGTTATACTGTGGTTGTGACCATGTGTGTTAGTGTGTTATACTGTGGTTGTGACCATGTGTGTTATACTGTGGTTGTGACCATGTGTGTTATACTGTGGTTGTGACCATGTGTGTTATACTGTGTTTGTGACCATGTGTGTTATACTGTGGTTGTGACCAAGTATGTTATACTGTGGTTGTGACCATGTGTCTTATACTGTGGTTGTGACCAGGTGTGTTATACTGTGGTTGTGACCAAGTGTGTCATACTGTGGTTGTGACCATGTGTGTTATGCTGTGGCTGTGACCATGTGTGTTATACTGTGGTTGTGACCATGTGTGGTTGTGACCGTGTGTGTTATACTGTGGTTGTGACCATGTGTGTTATACTGTGGTTGTGACTGTAATGATTGATTGTCAGACCAAACCTTACAGCCCAGAATTATGCCGCATATAACAGCAAGTACACCACAGACCTCGTGGTACCACCACATTCCGGGTTGACACACCTCAGGTCGACCCAAGGGACTTGACCTCGCCCGCTAATGACGTGAGCCGGGTGACCTACAACCGCACCTAACCAAGACACCTGGGCAGGACCACACCTGCACACAGCTATCCAGATCAAACCAGTTTAGTGTTAATTGTTAGAGGTCAGAAGCCGGCTGGGCCGACCCCATATAAAGGCCCTACAGTCCCGTCCACGGGCATGACGATTATCATTATCGTTCTGGTCATACTGATTCTCATTCTGGTTGCTATCATCTCTCTCCCGTTCGGGTCGTCACTCGGTTCACTAAGCAGAGTCACGCACGTCCCCTCCCCAGGTCGGGAGGGAGACTTCCCGACCAGACCACGGCATCGCCAGCTGAGCAGATTCTCCCTTAGGAGGCAGCCCAGCCAGCACTCACTGGGCCTACGTCAGGGTACACGTGAGTCTTGTCAGAACGTCCTAGGGTGAGTTACCTACTGTGGGAAGTGTATTCATTCAGGTGTGTCCGAGAGTCAGTGTCAAGTAACGTAAAGCATAATGTGTTAGCACCCCGATATAATAGTGATATTAATGTGCCCATGTCATTGAGTGAATTAATAAATAGTTGTATCGAAGAGGTGTTTAACAAGTTGTCCCTTTAAGAAGTGATATATGTGTATTGACATACGAGATAAGATAAGCGTATTGACGCTGAGAAAATAACATCCAGGCCACGCTACCAAGTTTCCTATCTTTACATTCCTACTCTCTATTCTTACTTATTTATGTAATTCTCTTCTTGTGAGATTTGTCTCATTATATGACCATGTGTGTTATACTGTGGTTGTGACCATGTGTGTTATACTGTGGTTGTGACCGTGTGTGTTATACTGTGGTTGTGACCATGTGTGTGTGTTGCACTGTGGTTGTGACCATGTGTGTTATACTGTGGTTTTGACCATGTGTGTGTGTGTGTTGCGCAGTGGTTGTGACCATGTGTGTTATACTGTGGTTATCATATGTGTTATTCTGTGGTTGCGACCATGTGTGTTATACTGTGGTTGTGACCATGTGTGTGTGTGTTACACTGTGGATGTGACCATGTGTGTGTGTGTGTTGCACTGTGGTTGTGACCATGTGTGTTATACTGTGGTTGTGACCATATTTGTTATACTGTGGTTGTGACCAAGTGTGTTATACTGTGGTTGTGACCATGTGTGTGTTGCACTGTGGTTGTGACCATGTGTGTTATACTGTGGTTACCATGTGTGTGTGTGTGTTGCGCAGTGGTTGTGACCATGTGTGTTATACTGTGCAGCCAGACCATGTGCCACACTGTGGTTGTGACCATGTGTGTTATACTGGTGGTTGTGACCATGCGTGTGGTAACTGTGGTTGCGGACCATGTGTTATGCAATGTGGTTGTGACCGTGTGTGTTATACTGTGGTTGTGACCATGTGTGTTATGCGTGGTTGTGAAATACGTGTTATACCGTTGTTGTGACCATGTGTGTTGCGCGCCAGGATCAGGACCATGTGTATGATACTGTGGTTGTGACCATGTGTGTTATACAGTGCGGTTGTGACCAAGTGTGTTATACTGGGTGGTTGTGACCATGCGTGTGTTATACTGTGGTTGTGACCATGTGTGTTATACTGTGGTTGTGGCCATATACTGTGGTTGTGACCATGTGTGTTATACTGTGGTTGTGACCATGTGTGTTATACTGTGGTTGTGACCGTGTGTGTTATACTGTGGTTGTGACCATGTGTGTTATTCTGTGGTTGTGACCATGTGTGTTATACTGTGGTTGTGACCATGTGTGTTATACTGTGGTTGTGACCATGTGTGTTATACTGTGGTTGTGACCATGTTGTTATACTGTGGTTGTGACCTGTGGTTGTGTGTGTTATACTGTGGTTGTGACGTGTGTGTTATGTGTGTTACATGTTATACTATGGTTGTGACCATGTTTTGCACTGTGGAGTGTGTCATCACCTAATGTTTTTTTACCCTGAATGTTTGAAGTGATGCTAAGACTACGCCTGACTCATGAGAGGTGGCCACACACTACCTACACCTCAACTACGCCTGATTCATGAGAGGTGGCCACACACTACCTACACCTCAACTACGCCTGATTCATGAGAGGTGGCCACACACTACCTACACCTCAACTATGCCTGATTCATGAGAGGTGGCCACACACTACCTACACCTCAACTATGCCAGACACATGAGAGGTGGCCACACACTACCTACACCTCAACTATGCCTGGCATATGAGAGGTGGCCACACACTACCTACACCTCAACTATGCCTGGCATATGAGAGGTACACACACTACCCACACCTCAACTATGCCTGACACATGAGAGATGGCCACACACCACCTGGGCACCTCAACCATGCTGGTGACACATGAGAGGTGGCCACACACTACCTACACCAACTATGCCAGACACATGAGAGGTGGCCACACACTACCTACACCTCAACTATGCCTGACACATGAGAGATGCACACACCACCTACACCTCAACCATGTGCCTGCATAGAGAGGTGACCACACACTACCTACACCTCAACTATGCCTGGCATATGAGAGGTGGCCACACACTACCTACACCTCAACTATGCCTGGCATATGAGAGGTGGCCACACACTACCTACACCTCAACTATGCCTGGCATATGAGAGGTGACCACACACTACCTACACCTCAACTATGCCTGGCATATGAGAGATGGCCACACACTACCTACACCTCAACTATGCCTGGCATATGAGAGGTGGCCACACACTACCTACACCTCAACTATGCCTGACACATAAGAGATGGCCACACACTACCTACACCTCAGCTACACCTCTGATATATTCTCATTCAATAATTGCACGAACTGTATACTAACCACCATATAATTGGGTGTGTCTCCATGTGTTGTACACTTGCCGGATAAGTTGTAGAAGCGGAGTAATACAAGAGGTATGTTCTCTCCCTGTCATCTTTGTTAACGTCAGTACCTAAGCAGCTCTCCTCATAACTTCATTATATTTGAGTAACTCCTGATGCCTAAATATAATTCTTTGTTTCGTGATTAATATAAAGTAAAAATTAACTATTTTTTTCATCTAGTTTGCTTTCTAAATCAAACTAAATTGCACTTATTACTGTTCGTCATAAGTGTAACGTTTACCTTAGTAATTATCAGAACTGCGATATAGTATCTGTAATTGTCTTCATGGAACTATTACACTGGTCAACATAAAAAAAAATTCTCATGGTTCTGGATCAAAACAGTCTGATTCTAGTGTAACTGTATGTGCTGA
The DNA here is from genome assembly GCF_018991925.1 of Homarus americanus. Lineage (NCBI taxonomy): Eukaryota > Metazoa > Arthropoda > Malacostraca > Decapoda > Nephropidae > Homarus > Homarus americanus. Next base: position 8,596,431 of record NW_024734615.1, on the reverse strand, counting down.
ACTCAATTATGCCATTCGTATAGCTGTATCAGGCTCAGTTTTCCAGAACCAGCATATCTATATATTTAGTGTACCATGCTATTCATACAGTAATTTATATGCTCATTGGCTCCACTTATGCAATTATTTTGTCCTGATTTGTGCTTTTTTGTTTGTTTCAGTTTGCTGATTCATGATATTGCATATCTACACCTGCATGATTTGTAATTACTCTGAAATTAACAAAACATGGAACGTCGCAAGTGTGTGAACGGTGCTGACAGTTTTTGCTACATATGTGGTGCCTTCACTCCTGGTAGCCTCAAGAAACCAATCACAAAAGCTGTTCGACTGAACTACAAAAGTTACTTCAAATGTCATTTGGGTGACCAAGACAAGAAATGGGCACCTCATGTAGCCTGTAAGTCTTGTGTTAACCACCTGAGCGAGTGGATGTGTGGTAAACGAAGTTCAGGAATGCCGTTTGCTGTACCAATGATATGGCGTGAACCTAAAGACCACAGTAGTGACTGCTACTTCTGTCTCACAAATATTAAGGGAATAAAAATCAAGACACGAGGCAAGGTACAGTACCCCAATATTGCTTCTGCAATCCGACCAGTACCGCACAGTGCTGAACTTCCAGTCCCAAATCCACCGACTGAACAAGAATTGAGTGATTCCGATTCTACCTCTACCTCAATGGAAAACGACTACCAGGATGACTCTGAAAATACCAGGCCTAAACTATTTACTCAAGAAGCGCTTCATGATCTCATCAGGGACCTAAACTTGTCAAAAGAAAAGGCTGAAGTTTTGGGATCCAGACTAAAGCAGCGTAACCTGCTAGAAGATGGAGTGCATATCACTACAGCGCGTTACCGACATAGACAGCTGTCTGCATTTTTCAAGATGGCAAACAACCTTTGTTATTGCGAGGACGCAGTATCTCTCATGCAACAACTCTGCAAGTCTGAAACATACAAGACAGAGGATTGGAGGCTGTTTATAGACTCAGGAAAAGACTCTCTGAAAGCTGTTCTTTTACACAATGGCAATCGGCCGCTATAGAGTATGAGAAACACCAGTGGAAGATATGTGGCGATCTCAAAGTCATCAGTTTACTACTGGGCCTTCAGAGTGGCTACACAAAGCACATGTGCTTTTTGTGCTTGTGGAACAGCAGAGCTGATGCAGAGCACTATGTGAGAAAGGATTGGCCGACAAGACCAAGAGATGCGCCTGGAAGGTTTAACTGTGCTCACAATCCGCTTGTAGATCCAGAAAAGATATTTTTGCCTCCACTGCATCTAAAGCTCGGTTTGGCTAAAAATTTCATCAAAGCTATGGATCAATTCGGTGCTGGGACTCTATACTTATCTCAGAAACTAGGTGGTGTGGTTTCCGAAGCCAAGTTGAAAGCAGGTGTCTTGAATGGACCACAAATTCGTATACTAGTTAATGATAGCGAATTCACCAAAACATTGAACCCACTGGAGAAAAAAGCATGGGAATCATTTGTCAATGTGTCAAAGAATTTTCTTGGAAACTATCGTGCTGACAACTACAAAGAAATCGTAACAACCATGCTTCAGAATTATCATGCATTGGGAGCAAGGATGTCCTTGAAATTGCATTTTTTCCACTCTCATATTGAATTTTTCCCAGGTAACCTTGGAGACGTTAGTGATGAACACGGCGAAAGATTTCATCAAGATATCGCCATAATGGAGAGCAGATATCAGGGACAATTCAGTCCTAACATGATGGGCGACTATTGCTGGACACTGCAACGAGAAGAGAGCAAGCTGTACAAGAGAAAAAGTAAAGTTCAGAAGCACTTTTAGAACTTCATATTTTGTCATTAAAAAGGATTTGAACTTATGATTTTTGGTACAATTTTTTATGAGCTTATCTGTGATAGGTTTAAAATTGTATCTTGCATGACGCGATAATGTTACTATATTTACTATTTTTTTTATTCTTTAAGAAAGTAGGTCTGATGGTAGAATGAAACATCCAATTAATATTCATTAATATGAAATTAGTCACGAAAGCACAGTCACATGAGATAATCTCATCTTTTGCACGACACGTGATGGAATATTAAATATTTGTACCTATTGATTTTTTTTATAAAACCTGGTCTGATAGAACAAAACAAATATCAGATTCGAATTCAGCAATATGAAATTAGTTGTGTGAGCATGATCTCATATGTGAACCATTTTGGCTGTTGACCAGTGTTACACACGGGAGCCACGAATTACCCAAAAGTACCCAAATGTACCCAAAAGTACCCAAAAGTATAGCAAATAAGGGTAAAATCTTAACGAATATCTGTTATAAATACACAAAACATGTTTAATAATATTTTTAGTGTAATTTTGTAAAAATAATTTGTAAGATGAAATAAAAAACAGCGAAAAACTTTCAGTATCGACGAACGCTAAATTCCAAAGAGTTCGTGAACAAGGGAGATAACTCAGATCCATCGTGATGCACTTCGTTAACCTAACCTAACCTAACGAAAAGTAAATCCTACGGCTATGTTAAATACCCCAAAGTAACAGAAGCATCGGTAATTATATCTCCTTTTTGGATAGGTGACTCTTTGGAATTTTGCGTTTTTCGCTGTTTATTATTTCATTATTTTGACTACATTTCAATGAAAACATTATTAATCAGGTTTTATTGATGTAAAACATATATTCGTTAAGATTTTACCCTGATTTAATATACTTTTGGGTACTTTTGGGTACATTTGGGTACTTTTGGGTAATTCGTTGGACCGATTACACACACCACCGGTGTGACAGCTCTGATTTACAAAAAAAAATGTCAACTACGATGCTTCAAGGTGTGTTTCCATAAAATCGTTTAACATTTTTTATGTATACTGTATGTTATTCTGGTCTTATACATATACAGTCGTCCAGGTGTTGAGCATGAGGAAGGTAGGGCCGTGAATGGCAGTCCCTAACGGTCCTGAACCCTGTCCGTCGCTGTGCCTTGCTGACTATAACAGTGGTAAAGTAGGACCTGTGTTGATCCTCTGCCTATTAAAGCAGACGAGTAACATTCAACTGTAGAACACAACAGCTGGAGTGTTAGTCTGTGAGAGAGAGAAGAATTTAATATTTACAAGGGAACCCGAAGATAAAGAAAGAAGAAAGACTTGCACGAGCCGTCCTAACGTACCAGTACCCACTATGGACGCACCTTAAGCATAATTCGACTCCCACGGTTCTATAAGGTTTACAAATTGATAGTTTACGGCGTACGCCGTCCATTTTCAAAACAAAATATAATGTATTTATCCGCTGTTGAACTCTAAAATAATCCGAAAATTATAGTTGTGGATCTCATGATTATAAGACGAATACGCGCAATTATGAATGCTTCAATAGGAGCACTCTGATATAATGTGAAGTAAAGTGCGTAATGATAGCCTGGGCAGCACGCTGGGCCCCGCCATGTGCTTAATATCCCGCACAATGATGAGAGATTACCCGCCAACCTCGCTAGCCTGCACCCCACCCACTCTCGCCCTACCCTCCCTTTTTACAGACTCGATTTATGCTTATAATAACTCTCAATTACCTCGCCAAGTGTCGGATGACGTTTTAGTGCTCTCGGGGGTTCTCGTTCCTTTGGTGTTGAGCCCAGGAGGAGGGTGGCAGTCGTATGGTAGGGGAAATAACCCGGTACTTAAGGAGAGGGGAGGGCAGGGAGGAGCAAGGTAAAGAGGGGGAGGAAGGGTACTTATTTCAATGGAAATGGAGGCAAGGAGGGTATATATATATATATATATATATATATATATATATATATATATATATATATATATATATATTTTTTTAGAGGTGAAGCGAGGAAGTTAAGTGCTTAAGTGAAGGTGTAGATGGTGAAGGAGGAATGATAGAAAGGTTCAGGGGTGACTGGGGCATAGTTGAGGGTGTAGAGATTATATCCCGTTATAAGTTATCGATAAGAAAGGGTGGAGAGAACTCGTACAATGTTTATATGTAAATAGGCTATTCAATATTTATTTCTTAGTTATTAGTAAGGGAGACAGTGAGACTAGCAGGGAACAGCTGGGCCGCCCAGTCTAGATCTCCTTCCTTGACAACTTAACGTCTCAGGTGTCAGGCATGAATGCTGACACCAAGGTCTTCTCCTCACACTCTGGTAGTAACCTGGCCAGCTGGTGGTTTGTCTTCTAGGATGTATAACTGGTTAGATGAATCATCGTTACGAGATTCACAGTGATGTAAGCGAGAGCTTTGATATACTGAGCTGCAACACGCGAGTCAGCGCTACTGACCTTAATATTCCTGATGTGTTCCGACTTAACATCAAGGTAAATAGAAGAGGCAAGATTGTGTTGAGGATACACTGCTCACCATTAAGGGGTCATAACATCTTCAACCGTTTCATCTTTTATACCTCATACTATGGTGGAATTCTCTCCATGTACATATTTGTGCTTTATGTGAGTTATGACCCATAAGACAGAAGCACCACTTAACATTCTTAAATCAATATTTCTTCTTTCCTATGAAGTACAGGACCAGTTGTGGCATGGAGCGAGACACCTGGTCAAGTGAGTCTAGTGAGGTCGCTACATCTCCTCTTACTGCTTTATATATTAAAAGTGTAGAACGAAATAAATACAAAGAATTAGATAAAAAAACACAAAAGTAATATATGTATATCTTACTATATGTATGATATTAGGAAGGTTAACCAAGTCGGCATTTTTTTATTAGCAAGAGGGTTTCTTGAGTAATAGCGTCCTTACTTGAGCACCTCGCAAAACGTAAACAAAGGAAAAGCCTCATCATCCGGGTCTTCGTCTATGACTAAACAGCTGGTAACTCTTGCTGAGTATTGGTGATATAAATAAACGTAAATGGTTCATTACAAAGCGAGCGAGTTTTCTGATTGTTCGATTGTGTATCGCCTCTCTCAGAAATACCTCGCACCCTTCCTGACCGCTGACTGTAACGAGGACAGGTGAGGGTGTTAGACCCGAAGTTACACAAATTCTCAAGATCACAACTATGAGCAGAAGCAAATTATAGTTTTATAACCTTCATAGGCCATTAACAATGAATCTTAACGCCAATAATACTAAAACTTAGTTGGATTGTTTCCTATTTTATCAATACTATCATTTTATGGTGGAAAATGTTGGAGGAAGCAATGAAGTCAGCTTCCAAAACATGCTAAATAAAAGAGTTATGTTATGAGTTCACTCTTACTTTGCTTCCAGAAGTAAGTTTTAGAGAACCTGGACTGAGATACATTCTCATAGGCAAGGTAATGTTTTTTGCTTGTTCTTACGTGTTGCATTTTTTGTGTTATTGTGATGTTTGTTCTGCGTAGTCAGCAATCCATCACCAGTTGAGAGGTGAAGAAAGCTGCAGGAGGCCACCTGTGAGGATTATGTTACCATTTACTTCATCAGTACACTCCATGGAGCGTAGCGCCCTGATATCACACGCAGCTCACTACTCTCATGAATACATACTAACAAAAATACTAACAACAACAACAAAAAACAATAATACCACTTGCAACACAAAAGATATTAACGCCATTAACAACAATAGCAGCTACACCGTTTACCTCCAAGAAAATTAAAAGCACTACCAACAACAACAACAATATGACTATTAGCACAACTGCAATCTTGTCACCACTATCAACTATAAAAACATTAACACATCTTTCCAAAACAGCCACATTAATAATGACCACAACAATATCAACATGAGTAGCAACAAAGGGAACACTAATAACACTTCAGTAATATTAACATTAACAGCTCTCCCAACAGTACCATTGATACCAAGAACAACAGTGGAAATTCTGAACTAACATTACTAACAATAAGGTAATAAAAACAATAGCAAGATTCGCAAAATTAAAATCATTAATAAAAAAAAAAGATTAATATCAGTAGCAAAATGAACAATGTTACCACTACCGTACTAACACAACATCAAGCACAGCAGCATCATTAACATCACTACCAGTAACACAATAATATAAACAGAACTCGCAAGAACAACAAAAATTAACGCCACTAGCTACAACAGCAACAATGTCACCACTAGTGACCACAGAAATCATAAAATTACTTTCAATAGGACCAACATAAAGACACTAGCAACACTAGGCACATTAGAACCACAAGCAAAAACAATAATACAAACACTAACACCACTATCAATAACAACACCACTAGCACCAACACAACTATCAGTAACAACACCACTAGCAGCAGTAGCAACAACACCACTATAAATAACAACACTACTAGCAATAACACCACAGTCAATAACAACACCACTGGCAACAGTAGCAAAAACACCACTAGCAATAACAACACCACTAGCAACAGTAACAAAAATACCACTAGCAACAGTAGCAACAACACCACTAGCACCAATACCACTAGCAACAGGAGCAACAACAACAACAGCAACAACAACACCACTAGCAACGGTAGCAACAAAACCAATAGCAACAGTAACAACAATAACACTAGCAACAACACCACTAGCGACAATAGCAACAACACCACTAGCAACGGTAGCAACAACACCTCTAGCAACGGTAGCAACAACACCACTAGCAACAGTAACAACAATACCACTAGCAACAGCAGCAACAACACCACTAGCAACGGTATCAACAACACCACTAGCAACAGTAACAACAAGACCACTCACAACAGCAGCAACAACACCACTAGCAACAGTAACAACACCACCACTAGCAACAGTAGCAACAACACCACGAGCAACAGTAACAACAATACCACTAGCAACAGGAGCAACAACACCAACAGCAACAACAACACCACTAGCAACGGTAGCAACAACACCAACAGCAACAGTAACAACAATAACACTAGCAACAGTAGCAACAACACCACTAGCGACAATAGCAACAACACCACTAGCAACGATAGCAACAACACCACTAACAACAGCAACAACACCACTCGCAACAACAACACCACTAGCAACAGCAACAACAACACCACCACCAACTACAGTAGCAATACCACCACTAGCAATAGTAATAGCAACACCACTACCAACAGTAACAACAACACCACTAGCAACAGCAGCAACAACACCACTAGCAACAGTAACAACAACACCACTAGCAGCAGCAACAACATCACTAGTAACAGTAACAACAACGCCACTATAAACAGCAACAACACCACTTGCAACAACAACACCACTAGCAACGGTAGTAACAACACCAATAGCAACAGTAACAACAACACCACTAGCAACAACAACAACAACACCACTAGCAACAGCAACAACAACAACACCACCAACAACAGTAGCAATACCACCACTTGCAACAGTAATAGCAACACCACTACCAACAGTAACAACAACACCACTAGCAACAGCAACAACAACACCACCAACAACAGTAGCAATATCACCACTAGCAAAAGTAATGGCAACACCACTACCAACAGAAACAACAACACCACTAGCAACAGCAGCAACAACAACACTAGCAACAGTAACAATAACACCACTAGCAACAGCAGTAACAACAACACTAGCAACAGTAACAACAACACCACTAGCAACAGTAACAAAAACGCCACTAACAACAGTAACAACAACACCACTAGCAACAGTAGTAACAACACCACTAGCAACGGTAGCAACAACACCACTAGCAACATTAACAACAATACCACTAGCAACAGAAACAATAGGGCCACTAGAAACAGCAACAAAAACACCACAAGCAACAGCAACATCAACACAACTAGCAACAGTAGCAATATCACCACTAGCAACAGTAATAGCAACACTACTAGCAACTGTAACAGCAACACCACTAGCAACAGCAGCAACAACAACACTGGCAACAGTAACAACAACACCACTAGCAATAGCAACACCACTAGCAGCAGCAAAAACAACACCACTAGAAACAGTAGTAACAGCACCACTAGCAACAGTAACAACAAAACCACTAACAACGGTGGAAACAACACCATTAGCAACGGTAGCAACAACACCACTAGCAACGGTAGCAACAACACCACTAGCAACAGTAACAACAACACCACTAACAACAGTAGCAACAACGCCACTAAAAACAGGAACAAAAACACCACAAGCAACAGCAACATCAACACCACTAGCAACAGTAGCAATATCACCACTAGCAACAGTAATAGCAACACTAATAGCAACTGTAACAACAACACCACTAGCAACAGCAGCAACAACAACATTGGCAACAGTAACAACATCACTAGCAACAGCTGCAACAACACCACTAGCAGCATCAACAACAACACCACTAGAAAAAATAGTAACAACACCACTAGCAACAGTAAAAACAACACCACTAGCAACGGTAGAAACAACACCATTAGCAACGGTAGTAACAACACCACTAGCAACGGTAGCAACAACACCCCTAGCAGTAGCAACAACAACACTAGCAACACTAGCAACAATAACAAAAACACCATTAGCAACAGTAACAACAACATCACTAGCAACAGCAGAAACAACACCACTATTAAAAGTAACAACAACACCACTAACAGCAGCAACAACACCACTAGCAACAGTAGCAAAAACACCACTAGCAACAGTAACAACAACACCACTAGCAGCAGCAACAACACCACTTGCAACAACAACTCCACTAGCAACAGCAACAACAACACCAACAGCACAAACAACACCACTAACAAAAGTAACAACAACACCACTAACAGCAGCAACAACACCACTAGCAACAGTAGCAAAAACACCACTAGCAACAGTAACGACTACACCACTAGAAACAGTAGTAACAATACCACTAGCAACAGTAACAACAACACGATTAGCAAAAGCAACAAAAACACCACTAGCAACAGCAACAATAACACAACTAGCAACAGTAGCAATATCACCAACAGCAACAGTAATAGCAACACCATTAGCAACAGTAACAACAGCACCACTAGCAACAGCAACAACAAAACCACTAGCAAGAGTAAGAGCAACATCACTAGCAACAGTAGCAATATCACCACTAGCAACAGTAACAACAAAACCACTAGCAACAGTAATAGCAACCCCACTAGCAGCAGTAGCAATATCACCACTAGTAACAGTAACAAAAACACCATTAGTAGTAACAACAACACCACTACCAACAGCAGCAACAACAACACTAGCAACGGTAGCAACAACACCACTAGCAACAGTAACAACAAAACCACTACCAACAGAAACAACAACGCCACTAGAAACAGCAACAAGATAACCACAAGCAACAGCAACATCAACACCACCTGCAACAGTAGTAATATCACCACTAGCAACAGTAAAAACAACATCTCTAGCAACAGCAGCAATAACACCACTAGCAAGAGTAAGAAAAACACCATTACCAACTGTAACAACAACACCACTAGCAACAGCAGCAACAACACCACTAGCAGCAGCATCAACAACACCACTAGCAGCAGCATCAACAACACCACTAGAAACAGTAGTAACAACACCACTAGGAACAGTAACAACAATACCACTAACAACGGTAGCAACAACACCATTAGTAACGGTAGCAACAACACCACTAACAACGGTAACAAAAACACCATTAGGAACAGTAACAGCAGCACAACTAGCGACAGCTGCAACAACACCACTAGCAACAGAAACAACAACACCACTAGCAGCAGCAACAACACCACTAGCAACAGTAACAACAACACCACTAGCAGCAGCAACAACATCACTAGCAACAGTAACAACAACGCCACTATAAACAGCAACAACACCACTTGCAACAACAACATCACTAGCAACGGTAGCAACAACACCAATAGCAACAGTAACAACAACACCACTAGCAACAGCAACAACAACACAACTAGCAACAGCAACAACAACACCACTAGCAACAGTAGCAATATCACCACTAACAACAGTAACAACATAACCACTAGCAACAGTAACAACAATACCACTAGCAACAGTAGCAACAACACCGCTAGCAACAGTAACAACAATTCCACTAGCAACAGGAGCAACAACACAAACAGCAACAACAACACCACTAGTAACGGTAGCAACAACACCAATAGCATCAGTAACAACAATAACACCAGCAACAGTAACAACAATGCCACTAGAAACAGTAGCAACAACACCACTAGCAACGGTATCAACAACACCACTAGCAACAGTAACAACTACACCACTCGGAACAGTAGCAACAACACCACTAGCAACAGTATCAACACCACCACTAGCAACGGTAGCAATAACACCATTAGCAACAGTAACAACACCACCACTAGCAACGGTAGCAACAACACCACTAACAACAGTAACAACAACGCCACTAGAAACAGCAACAACACCACTAGCAACGGTATCAACAACACCACTAGCAACAGTAACAACTACAATTCACTCGGAACAGTAGCAACAACACCACTAGCAACAGTATCAACACCACCACTAGCAACGGTAGCAATAACACCATTAGCAACAGTAACAACACCACCACTAGCAACGGTAGCAACAACACCACTAACAACAGTAACAACAACACCACTAGCAACAGCAACAACAAAAACACCACTAGCAACAGTAACAACAACACCACTTGCAACCGTAGCAATATCCCCACAAGCAAAAGCAGCAACTACAACACTCGCAACAGTAACAACAACACCAGTAGCAACAGCAGTAACAACAACACTAGCAAAAGTAACAAAAACACCATTAGCAACAGTAACAACAACACCACTAGCAACAGTAGCAACAACACCACTAGCATCAGTAACAACAACACCACGAGCAACAGTAACAAAAACAACACTAACAACAGTAACAACAAGACCACCACCAACAGTAACAACAACGCCACTAGAAACAGCAACAAAAACACCACAAGCAACAGCAGCAACAACACCACTAGCAACAGAAAGAAAAACACCACGAGCAACAGTAACAACAACACCACCACCAACAGTAACAACAACACCACTAGCAACAGCAGCAACAGAACCACTAGCAGCAGCATCAACAACACCACTAGAATCGGTAGTAACAACAACACTAGCAACAGTATCAACAACACCACTAGCAACGGTAGCAACAATACCATTAGCAACGGTAGCAACAACACCACTAGAAACGGTAGTAACAACACCACTAGCAAAAGTAACAACAACACCACTAGCAGCAGAAACAACACCACTAGCGACAGCAGCAACAACACCACTAGAAGCAGCAACAACATCACTATCAACAGTAACAACAACGCCACTATAAACAGCAACAACACCCCTTGCAACAACAACACCACTAGCAACGGTAGCAACAACACCAATAGCAACAGTAACAACAACACCACTAGCAACAGCAACAACAACACAACTAGCAACAGCAACAACAACACCACTAGCAACAGTAGCAATATCACCACTAAAAACAGTAACAACATAACCACTAGCAACAGTAACAGCAACACCACTAGCAACAGAAATAGCAACACCACTAGCAACAGTAGCAATAACACCACTAGCAACAGTAGCAACACCACCACTAGCAACAGTAACAACAATACCACTAGCAACAGTAGCAACAACACCACTAGCAACAGTAACAACAATTCCACGAGTAACAGGAGCAACAACACCAACAGCAACAACAACACCACTAGCAACGGTAGCAGCAACACCAATAGCAACAGTAACAACAACACTATTAGCAACAGCAACCAAAAACATAACTAGCAACAGCAACAACAACACCACTAGCAACAGTAGCAATATCACCACTAGCAACAGTAACAACATAATCACTAGCAACAATAACAGCAACACCACTAGCAACAGTAATAGCAACACCACTAGCAACAGTAGCAATAACACCACTAGCAACAGTAACAACAACACCTCTAGCAACAGTAACAACAATACCACTAGCACCAGTAGCAACAACACCACTAGCAACAGTTACAACAATACCAATAGCAACAGGAGCAACAGCACCAACAGCAACAACAACTACACTAGCAACGGTAGCAACAACACCAATAGCATCAGTAACAACAATAACACTAGCAACAGTAGCAACAACACCACTAGCAACAATAGCAACAACACCACTAGCAACGGTAGCAACAACACCACTAGCAACGGTAGCAACAACACCACCAGCAACAGTAACAACAATACCACTAGAAACAGTAGCAACAACACCACTAGCAACGGTATCAACAACACCACTAGCAACAGTAAAAACAACACCACTCGGAACAGTAGCAACAACACCACTAGCAACAGTATCAACACCACCATTAGCAACGGTAGCAATAACACCATTAACAACAGTAACAACACCACCACTAGCAACGGTAGCAACACCACCACTAACAACAGTAACAACAACGCCACTAGAAACAGCAACAACACCACTCGCAACAACAACACCACTAGCAACAGCAACAACAACAACACCACTAGCAACAGTAACAACAACACCACTTGCAACCGTAGCAATATCACCACAAGCAAAAGCAGCAACTACAACACTCCCAACAGTAACAACAACACCACTAGCAACAGCAGTAACAACAACACTAGCAACAGTAACAAAAACACCATTAGCAACAGTAACAACAACACCACTAGCAACAGTACCAACAACACCACTAGCAACAGTAACCACAACACCACGAGCAACAGTAACAAAAACACCACAAGCAACAGCAGCAACAACACCACTAGCAACAGAAAGAAAAACACCATTAGCAACTGTAACAACACCACTAGCAACAGCAGCAACAGAACCACTAGCAGCAGCATCAACAACACCACTAGAATCGGTAGTAACAACACCACTAGCAACAGTAACAACAACACCACTAGCAACGGTAGCAACAATACCATGAGCAACGGTAGCAACAACACCGCTAGACACGGTAGTCACAACACCACTAGCAACAGTAACAACAGCACCACTAGCGACAGCAGCAACAAGACCACTAGCAACAGCAACAACAACACAACTAGCAACAGCAGCAACAACACCACTAGCAACAGTAGCAATATCACCACTAAAAATAGTAACAACATAACCACTAGCAACAGTAACAGCAACACCACTAGCAACAGAAATAGTAACACCACTAGCAACAGTAGCAATAACACCACTAGCAACAGTAGCAACACCACCACTAGCAACAGTAACAACAATACCACTAGCAACAGTAGCAACAACACCACTAGCAACAGTAACAACAATTCCACGAGTAACAGGAGCAACAACACCAACAGCAACAACAACACCACTAGCAACGGTAGCAGCAACACCAATAGCAACAGTAACAACAACACTATTAGCAACAGCAACCAAAAACATAACTAGCAACAGCAACAACAACACCACTAGCAACAGTAGCAATATCACCACTAGCAACAGTAACAACATAATCACTAGCAACAATAACAGCAACACCACTAGCAACAGTAATAGCAACACCACTAGCAACAGTAGCAATAACACCACTAGCAACAGTAACAACAACACCTCTAGCAACAGTAACAACAATACCACTAGCACCAGTAGCAACAACACCACTAGCAACAGTTACAACAATACCAATAGCAACAGGAGCAACAGCACCAACAGCAACAACAACTACACTAGCAACGGTAGCAACAACACCAATAGCATCAGTAACAACAATAACACTAGCAACAGTAGCAACAACACCACTAGCAACAATAGCAACAACACCACTAGCAACGGTAGCAACAACACCACTAGCAACGGTAGCAACAACACCACCAGCAACAGTAACAACAATACCACTAGAAACAGTAGCAACAACACCACTAGCAACGGTATCAACAACACCACTAGCAACAGTAACAACAACACCACTCGGAACAGTAGCAACAACACCACTAGCAACAGTATCAACAACACCACTAGCAACGGTAGCAACAACACCATTAACAACAGTAACAACACCACCACTAGCAACGGTAGCAACAACACCACTAACAACAGTAACAACAACCCCACTAGAAACAGCAACAACACCACTCGCAACAACAACACCACTAGCAACAGCAACAACAACAACACCACTAGCAACAGTAACAACAACACCACTTGCAACCGTAGCAATATCACCACAAGCAAAAGCAGCAACTACAACACTCCCAACAGTAACAACAACACCACTAGCAACAGCAGTAACAACAACACTAGCAACAGTAACAAAAACACCATTAGCAACAGTAACAACAACACCACTAGCAACAGTAGCAACAACACCAATAGCAACAGTAACCACAACACCACGAGCAACAGTAAAAAAAACAACACTAACAACAGTAACAACAACACCACTAGAACAGTAGCAACAACACCACTAGCAACTGTAGGAACAACACCACTAGCAACAGGAACAACAGCGCCACTAGAAACAGCAACAAAAACACTACAAGCAACAGCAACATCAACACCACTAGCAACAGTAATAGCAACACTACTAGCAACTGTAACAACACCACTAGCAACAGCAGCAACAACAACACTGGCTACAGAAACAACAACACCACTAGAAACAGTAGTAATTACCACTAGCAACAGGAGCAACAGCACCAACAGCAACAACAACACCACTAGCAACGGTAGCAACAACACCAATAGCAACAGTAACAACAATAACACTAGCAACAGTAGCAACAACACCACTAGCAACAATAGCAACAACACCACTAGCAACGGTAGCAACAACACCACTAGCAACGGTAGCAACAATACCACCAGCAACAGTAACAACAATACCACTAGAAACAGTAGCAACAACACCACTAGCAACGGTATCAACAACACCACTAGCAACAACTACAACAGGGTTAGCACCACTAGCAACAAATACAACAGGGTTAGCACCACTAGCAACAACTACAACAGGGTTAGCACCACTAACAACAACTACAACAGGGTTAGCCAGACTAACAACAGCTACAACAGGGTTAGCACCACTAGCAACAAATACAACAGGGTTAGCACCACTAGTAACAACTACAACAGGGTTAGAATCACTAGCAACAACTACAATAGGGTTAGCACCACTAGCAACAACTACAACACGGGTAGATCCACTAGCAACAAATACAACAGGCTTAGCACCACTAGCAACAACTACAACAGGGTTAGCACCACTAGCAACAACTACAACACGGGTAGATCCACTAGCAGCATGTACAACAGGGATAGCACCACTAGCAACAACTACAACACGGGTGGATCCACGAGCAACAACTACAACAGGGGTAGCACCACTAGCAACAACTACAATAGGGTTAGCACCACTAGCAACAACTACAACACGGATAGATCCACTAGCAACAAATACAACAGTGTTAGCACCACTAGCAACAACTACAATAGGGTTAGCACCACTAGTAACAACTACAACACGGGTAGATCCACTAGCAACAACTACAACAGGGCTAGCATCACTAGCAGCAACTACAACAGGGTTAGCACCACTAACAAAAACTACAACAGGGTTAGCACCACTAGCAACAACTACAACACGGGTAGATCCACTAGCAGCATCTACAACAGGGATAGCACCACTAGCAACAACTACAACACGGGTGGATCCACGAGCAACAACTACAACAGGGGTAGCACCACTAGGAACAACTACAATAGGGTTAGCACCACTAGCAACAACTACAACACGGATAGATCCACTAGCAACAAATACAACAGTGTTAGCACCACTAGCAACAACTACAATAGGGTTAGCACCACTAGTAACAACTACAACACGGGTAGATCCACTAGCAACAACTACAACAGGGCTAGCATCACTAGCAGCAACTACAACAGGGTTAGCACCACTAGCAACAACTACAACACAGGTAGATCCATTAGCAACATCTACAGCAGGGTTAGCACCACTAACAACAAAAACAACACGGGTAGATCCATTAGCAATATCTACAACAGGGTTAGCACCACTAACGCAACAGGTTTGCACCACTAACAACTACAACACGGGTTAGCACCACTAGCAACAACTACAACAGGGTTTGCACCACTAGCAACAACTACAACACGGGTTAGCACGACTAGCAACAACTACAACACAGGTAGATCCATTAGCAACATCTACAACAGGTTTAGCACCACTAGCAACAACTACAACACGGGTTAGCACCACTAGCAACAACTACAACAGTGTTAGCACCACTAGCAACAACTACAACACGGGTTAGCACGACTAGCAACAACTACAACACAGGTAGATCCATTAGCAACATCTACAGCAGGGTTAGCACCACTAACAACAAAAACAACACGGGTAGATCCATTTCCAACATCTACAACGGGGTTAGCACCACTAGCAACATCTACAACAGGGTTAACACCACTAGCAACAACTACAACACGGGTTAGCACCACTAGCAACATCTACAACAGAGCTAGCACCACTAACAGCAACTATAACAGCGTTAGCACCACTAGCAACAACTACAACAGGTTTAGCACCACTAGCAACAACTACAACAGGGTTAGCACCACTAGCAACAACTACAACAGGGTTAGCACCACTAGCAGCAACTACAACAGGGTTAGCACCACTAGCAGCAACTACAACACGGGTAGATCCACTAGCAACAACTACAACAGGGTTAGCACCACTAGCAACATCTACAACAGAGCTAGCACCACTAACAGCAACTATAACAGGGTTAGCACCACTAACAACAGCTACAACAGGGTTAGCACCACTAGCAACAACTACAACAGGGTTAGCACCACTAGCAAACACTACAACAGGGTTAGCACCACTAGCAACAACTACAATAGGGTTAGCAACACTAGCAACAACTACAACAGGGTTAGCACCACTAGCAGCATCTACAACACGGGTAGATCCATTAGCACCATCTACAACACGGTTAGCACCACTAGCAAGAACTACAACACGGGGAGATCCATTAACAACATCTACAACAGGGTTAGCACCACTAGCAACACAACTGGGAGATCCATTAACAATATCTACAACAGATTTAGCACCACTAGCAACAACTACAACACGGGTAGATCCATTATCAACATCTACAACAGGGTTAGCACCACTAGCAGCAACTACAACACGGGTAGATCCATTAGCAACATCTACAACAGGGTTAGCACCACTAGCAACAACTACAACACGGGGAGATCCATTAGAACATCCACAACAGGGTTAGCACCACTAGCAACAACTACAACACGGGTAGATCCATTAGCAACATCTACAACAGGGTTAGCAGCACTAGCAACAACTACAACAGGGTTAGCACGACTAGCAGCATCTACAACACGGGTAGATCCATTAGCAACATCTACAACAGGGTTAGCACCACTAGCAACAACTACAACACGGGAAGATCCAATAGCAACATCTACAACAGGGGTAGCACCACTAGCAACAACTACAACACGGGGAGATCCATTAGTAACATCTACAACAGGGTTAGCACCACTAGCAACAACTACAACACGGGTAGATCCATTAGCAACATCTACAAAAGGATTAACACCAATAGCAA
>NW_024734615.1:8479155-8578693 GCF_018991925.1 Homarus americanus | reverse complement strand
TCTACATCATGGCTGGGGTTCACTGTTTGGCTCCACACTGGCGTGGCTGTGGGTTCACTGTTTGGTCTACATCATGTGGCTGGGGTTCACTGGTTTGGCCTACATCATGCGGGCTGGGGTTCACTGTTTGGTCTACATCATGTGGCTGGGGTTCACTGCTTGGTCTACATCATGGCTGGGGTTCATTGTTTGGCCCAGACTGGCGGCTGTGGTTCACTGTTTGGTCTACATCATGTGGCTGGGGTTCACTGTTTGGTCTAGTACATCATGGCTGGGGTCTATTTGGTCTACATCATGGTCAGGGGTTTCAGTGTTTGGTCTACATCATGTGGCTGGGGTTCACTGGTTTGGTCTACATCATGTACATAGTCACTGTTTGGTCTACATCATGTGGCTGGGGTTCACTGTTTGGTCTACATCATGTGGCTGGGGTGTCATTCACATCATGGCTGGGGTTCATTGTTGGTCCACACTATGTATTGGGGTTCACTGTCATTCACATCATGGCTGTTCACTGTTTGGTCTACACTGCGTGGTCAGTTCACTCGTTTGGCTCCACATCATGTGGCTGGGGTTCACTGTTTGGTCTACATCATGGCTAAATCAGTTTGGCTCCATCATGGCTGGGGGTTCACTGTTTGGTCTACATCATGTGGCTGGGGTCTGGCTTGTTTGGTCTACATCATGTGCTGGGGTTCATTGTTTGGTCTACATCATGCTGGGGTTCACTGTTTGGCTCCATCATGTGGCTGGGGTTCACTGTTTGGTCTACACCATGTGGCTAGTTCACTGTTTGCCCACATCATGTGGGTTGCCCACTGTTTGGCTCCACATCATGGCTGGGGGTTTCAGTGTTTGGTCTACATCAGGCGGCTGGGTTCACTGTTTGGTCCACATCATGTGGCTAGTTCACCTGTTGGTCTACATCATGTGGCTGGGGTTCACTGCTTCCAGTCTACATCATGTGGCTGGGGTTCACTGTTTGTCTACATCAGTGGCTGGGGTTCACTGTTTGGCCTAAGCATCATGTGGCTGGGGTTCACTGTCAAGCCCACTTCATGGCTGGGTTCACTGTTTCTGGTCTACATCATGTGGCCAGTTCACTGTTTGGCTCACATCATGTGGCTAACCACTGTTTGGTCTAAGAATCATGGCTGGGGTTTAGTGTTTGGCTCACATCATGTGGCTAGTTCACTCTTCGTTTGGCTCCACATCATGTGGCTGGGGTTCACTGTTTGGTCTACATCATGTGGCTGGGGTTCATTGTTTGGTCTACATCATGTGGCTGGGGTTCATTTTATTCTACATCATGGCTGGGGTTCACTGTTCTGGTCTATGATCATGTGGCCAGGGGTTCATTGTCTATCTGTATGTGGCTGGGGTTCATTGTTTGGTCTACATCATGGGCTGGGGGTTCTGTTTGGTCTACATCATGGCTGGGGTTCATTGTTTGGTCTGTGTTGGGGGTTCACTGTTTGGTCTACATCATGTGGCTGGGGTTCATTTTGTTTGGTCTACATCATGTGGCTGGGGTTCACTGTTTGGTCTACATCATGTGGCTGGGGTTCACTGTTTGGTCTACATCATGGGTTGCTCCCACTGCTTGGTCTACATCATGGGCTGGGGTTCACTGTTTGGTTCAGCATCATGTGACTGTGTCTGGCTGTTTGGCTCCTGGCACTGCGTGGCTGGGGTTCACCACCAGCCCACATCATGTGGCTGGGGCTCACTGTTTGGCCCACATCATGTGGCTGGGGTTCATTGTTTGGTCTACATCATGTGGCTGGGGTTCACTGTTTGGCTCCACATCATGTGGCTGGGGTTCATTGTTTGCCCACATCATGCAGGCTGGGGTTCGCTGTTTAGTCTGCCACCATGTTGGGGTTCACTGTTTCTGGTCTACATCATGCGGGTTGTGTCTCACTGTCGGCCCACATCATGCACAGTCTCACTGTTTGGTCCACACCCATGTGTTTCAGCAAGGCCTAAATCATGTGGCTGGGTTCACTGTTTGGTCTACATCATGGGCTGGGGGTTCACTGCTTGGTCTGCTGATCATGGCTGGGTTCACTGTTTGGCTCCACATCATGGCTGGGGTTCACTGTTTGGTCTACATCATGTGGCTGGGGTTCACTTTTTCTGTTTGGTCTACATCATGTGGCTGGGGTTCACTGTCTAACCACATCACGGCCAGGCCCAAAGTGCCTGGGTCCACATCATGTACAATCACTGTCATTCACATCATGTGGCTGGGGTTCACTGTTTAGTCTACATCATGTGGCTGGGGTTCATCATATCTACATCATGTGGCTGGGGTCCACTGTTTGGCTCCAGCATCATGGCCAGTCTATTGTTCGGTCTACATCATGTGGCTGTGGTTCGCTGTTTGTTCCCACATCATGGCTGTGTTCATTGTCATTCACATCATGTGGCTGGGGGTCATGTTTTGTCTACATATCGTGGTCAGATTCACTGTTTGGCTCCGGTTGGATTATGTGGCTGGGGTTTCAGTGTTTATTCACATCATGTGGCCTAGGTTCACTGTTTGGTCTACATCATGTGACTGGGGGTCTACCATTGGTCTACATCATGTGGCTGGGGTTCACTGTTTAGTCTACACTGGCGTGACTCCTAGTTCACTGTTTGGCCCACTGTGTATTGGGGTTCATTGTTTGGTCTAATATCATGTGGCTGGGGTTCGCTTGTTTACCTATGATCATGTGGTTGGGGTTCATTGTTTGGTCTACATCATGTGGCTGGGGTTCACGTTTTTCTATTCACATCATGTGGCTGGGGTTCGCTGTTTGGTCTACATCAGTGGCTGGGGTTCATTGTTTGGTCTACATCATGTAGGCTGGGATCACTGTTTGGTCTACATCATGTAGCTGGGGTTCACTGTTTGGTCTACATCATGTAATAGTTCATTGTTTGTCTATATCATGGTTGGGGTTCACTGTTTGGTCTTAAATCATGTGGGCTGGGGTTCATTGTTTGGTCTACATCATGTGGTTGGGGTTCATTGTCGGTCTACATCATGTGGCTGGGGTTCACTGCTTGGCACATCATGTGGCTGGGGGATCACTGTTTGGTCTACATCATGGCTGGGTTCACTGTTTGCCCACATCATGGCTGGGGTTCACTGTTTGGCTCCACATCATGGTTGTGGTTCACTGTTTGGCCTACATCATGGCTGGGGTTCACTGTTGGCCCACACTGTGTTGCTGGGGGTTCACTGTTTGCCCACATCATGTGGGTTGGGGTTCACTGTTTGGTCTTTACATCATGTGGCTGGGGTTCATTGTTTGCCCACATCATGGCTGCTCATTGTTTGGCTCCACATCATGTGCCTGGGGGGTTCACTTGCTTGGTCTTACATCATGGTGGCTGGGGTTCACTAAGGTTTGGTCTACACTATGGCTGGGGTTCACTGTCATTCACATACTAAGTGGGCTTTTAGTTCACTGTTACAGCATTAAATATGTGGGTTGTCAGGTATTCATCGCGTAAGTTGGGGGGTTCACTGTTTGCCCATATCATGTGGTTGGGGTTCACTTGTTTGGTCTACATCATGTATGGGTTTCAGTGTTTTGGTCTGCACTCATGGCTGGGGTTTTGTGTGTTTGGTTCACATCATGGCTGGGGTTCACTGTTTGGTCTACATCATGTAGCTGGGGTTTCAAGTGTCGGCCCACATCATGGCTAGTTCATTGTTTATTCATCATGTGGCTGGGTTTCAGTGTTGGTCTACATCATGGCTGTAACTACTGTTTGGTCTACACTGCACACCACTGTTTGGCTCACATCATGTGGCTGGGGTTCACTGTCGGTCTACATCATGTATATTGTGTCTATTGTTTGGTCTACATCATGTATTGGGGTTTTACTGTCATCTACATCAGGTTAACCATTGTTTCATTACATCATGTGGCTGGGTTCACTGTTTGGCTCCACATCACAGGCTGGGCTTCTGCTGCTCTGTTCACATCGTGGCTGGGGTTCACTGTTTGGTCTACATCATGTGGCTGTCTAATGGTTTACATTTCACATCATGTGGCTGGGGGGTTCGCTTGTCATATTCCATATCGTCAGGTGGCTGGGTAGATTCAGTACTTGGTCTACATCATGGTCAGTTCACTGTTTGGTTCATACATCATGTGGCCAGGGGTTCACCTGCTTGGTCTACACTATGGCTAGTTCACTGTTGTTCACATCATGTGCTGGGGTTCACTGCTTGGCTCACTGCGTGCTCAGTTCACTGTTTGGTCTACATCATGCATTAGAGTCCTGGTTTGTTTGGTCTGAGACTGCGTGGCTGGGTTCACTTGCTTGGTCTACATCATGTGCTAGTTCAATTGTTTCATCTACATCATGTATCAGGGGTTCATTGTTTAGCTCACATCATGGCTGGGGTCTCAGTGGTTGGGTCTTCCAGATTTGCGGTGGCTGGGGGTTCACCTTCTGTTTGGCTCCACATCATGGTGGCTGGGTTCACTGTTTGGTTCAGCATCATGTGGCTGGGGTTCACTCACTTGGCTGTCATGATCATGTGTGTGGTTTGGGGTTTTGTCATTCACATCATGTGGCTAGTTCATTGGTCCACATCATGTGGCTGGGGTTCAACAACGGCTGGGTTCATTGCTTGGCTCATCAGCGGTTGGGGGTTCCACCTGTTTGGTCACATCATAACAGTTCACTGTTTGGTTCACATCATGTATGGGGTTCACGTTGCCCGGTTAATCATGGCTGGGTTCACCGTTGGGTTCAGCATCATGCGTGGCTGGGTTCAATGGTTGTTATTCACATCATGTGGGTTGGGGTTCTGCTTGTCAGTTCATCATGGCTTGTCTGTTTGTTTCTGGTCTACATCATGTGGCTGGGGTTCACTGTTTGTTCCACATCATGTGGCTGTGTCACACTCTGTTTCGCCCACATCATGGCTGGGGTTCACTGTTTGGCTCACATCATGTGGCTGGGCTCTGTATTGGTCTACATTATATGGGCAGTCTACTGTTTGGTCCACATCAGTGTGGTTGGGGTTCACTGCTTGGCTCCAGATTTGTGTGGCTGGGGTTCTACTGTTTAGCTCAGATCATGTGGTTGGGGTTCACTGTTTGGCCTGCTGATCATGTGGTCAACAACGTTTGGTCACATCACATGGGGGTTCACATGGTCTACATCATGTGGCGGGGGTTCACTGTCGGCTCACTATGTGGCTGGGGTTCACTGTTTGCTTTAATACCATGTGGCTGTGGGGTTCACTGTTTGGTTTGCAGCATCAGGTGGGCTGTGGGTCCACTGTTTGGTCTACCGCATTTGGGGTTGAAAGTGTTTGGTCTAAAGATCATGTGGCTGGGTTCACTGTTTCTGTCTACATCATCAGTGTGGGTTGGGGTTCACCAAGGCTCATATCACGTGGTTGGGGTTCACTGTTTGGCTCCACATCATGGCTGTGGGTTCTATTTTTGGTCTACATCATGTGGCTAGCTCCACCTGCCTGGCCTCACACTGGTGGCTAGTCACATTTGCTATTCATATACGTGCATGGGTTCACTGTTTGGTCTAGTTATCATGTGGTTGGGGTTTCTGTTTGGTCATATCAGCGTGGTCAGGGTTGATGGTTTGCCCACATCATGTGGCTGTGTCATTGTTTGGTTCAGCATCATGGGTTGGTGTTCATTGTTTGGCTCACATCATGCACAGTTCACTGCTTCCGGTCTACAGCATCATGTGGTTGGGGTTCATTGTCGTCTACATCATGGCTGGGGTTCACTTTTCGTTTGGTCTACATCAGTGGGTTGAACGTCATCTGCACCATGACTGGTTTGGTTGGTTTGGTCTATATATCATGTGGTTGGGGTTCACATATTCGCAGCATTTAGTGGTTAGGGTTCTACTGTTTGGCTCCACATCATGTGGGTTGTGGCTCCACTGTTTAGTCTTCACATCATGTGGCTGGGTCTGTTTCATTCATCATGTGGCTGCTCCACTGTTTGGCTCACATCATGTGGGTTGGGGTCGGTTGTTTTGGCTGCTACATCATGGGCGGGGTTCGCTATGGCCGGCGCATCAGTGGGCGGGGTTCTACTGTTTGGTCTGCACATCATGCGGTCAGGTTCACTGTTTGGTTCATAACGTGCTTGTGTCTACTGTTTGGTCTACATCATGTGCTGGGGTTTCAGTGTTTTGGTTCACATCATGGCTGGGGTTCACTGTTTGGCTCACACTGGTGGCTGGGGTTCTACTGGTTTGGCTCCAGACTGTGGTTGTTTACTGTTTTGGCTCCATGGACTTGGCTGTGTGGCTGGGGTTCACTGCTCTGTCCACACCCACGTGGCTGTGTGTCTCATTGGTTTGGTTCACATCAGGCTTGGGGGTTCACTGTTTGGTCTAGCACTGCATGGGGGTTTCAGTTGGTCTGTGGTATCATGTGGCTAGTCTACTGTTTGGCTCCACCCATCATGTCAGGTTCACTGTTTGGCTCCAGCACTGCATGGGGGTTCACTGTTTGGCTCACATCATGCACTGTTTGGCCCACACTATGGCATGGGGTTCATTGTTTGGTCTACATCATGTGGTTGTGGTTCGCCAGTTTGTTCTACATCATGTGGCTGGGGTCTATTGTTTGGTCTAACACTGATGGCTAGTTCATTGCTTCCGGTTCACATCATGTGGCTGATTCACTGCTCATTCACATCATGTGGCTGGGGTTTCAGTGTTTGGCCCACATCATGGGCCTTGGGTTCAAATTTTTGGAGTACACCTCATGTGGCCTAGTTCATTGTTTATTCACATCATGTGTGGCTAGTGGATTCAGTGTTTGGTCTACATCATGGCTGGGGTTCACTGCTCAGCCCATACATCATGTGGCTAGTCCACCATTGGTCTACACCAGTGGCTGGGGTCTTCACTTGTTTGGTCTATACATCAAGGTGTCAGTCCACCAGTTTGGTCTACATCATGTGGCCACAAGGGGTTCACTGTCATTCCACATCATGTATGGGGTTCACTGTTTGGTCTACATCATGTGGCTGGGGTTCATTGTTTATTCAGATCATGTGGCTGTGTTCACCATATTTCACATCATGTGGCCGGGGGGTCTGTTTGGTCTACACATCATGTGGCTGGGGTTCATTGTTTGGCTCTACATCATGTGGTTGGGGTTTCAGTGTTTGGTCTACATCATGGCTGGGTTCATTGTTTGTCTACATCAGTGTATAATTCACTGTTTGGTCTACATCATGTGGCTGGGGTTCACTGTTTGGCTCACATTGCAGCTCAGGTTTGGTGTTTGGTCTACATCATGGTTGGGTCTCTTGTTTTGGTCCAGCATCAGTGGTTGGGGTTCACTGTTTGGTTCACACTGTGTGGGCTAGGGGGTTCACTTGCTGGCCCACATCATGTGGCTGGGGTTCACTGTTTGGTCTACATCATGTGGCCAGTTCAATTGGTTTGGCCCACATCATGGCTGTTCAATTGTTTGGTCTATGACTGCCAGTGTGGCTTAGTTCACTGTTTGGTCTGTACCGCGTGGTTGTGTTCATTAGTTTGGTCTACATCATGGTTGGGGTCTATTCACATCATGGCTGGGGTTCACTGCTTGGTCTACACGTGGCTGGGGTTCACTGTTGTTCTACATCATGCGGCTGGGGTTCACTGTTTCGCCCACATCATGTGGCTGTGTCCGTTTGGTCATGGGGATTTGCGGTTGGGGTTCAGTGTTTAATATCAAGACCTTCATATGGCTAGGTTCCACGGTTTGTCCACATCAGGGCTTTGGGGTCCATTGCTATCTACATTGTAGGGCTGGGTTCAATTGCTCTGGTCTCACACTCAGTGGTCAGGTTCACTGTCATTCACATCATGGCTAATTCACTGTTTGTCCCACATCATGTGGGCTGGGGGTTCACTGGTTGGTCGTATTTGAGTGGTCGGGGTTCACTGTTTGGCTCCACACTGTATCCCACATCATGTGGCTGGGGTTCACTGTTTGGTCTACATCATGTGGCTGGGTTTTGTACTATTCACACTGTGGTTGGGGTTCACTGTTTCTGGTCTACATCATGTACAGTCTGTTTATTCACATCATGTGGCCAGTTCACTGTTTGGCTCCATCATGTGGCTGGGGTTCATTTTTGGGTTCACATCATGGCTAGTTCACTGTTTCTGTCTACATCATGTGAAGCTGGGGTTCACTGTTTGGCCTACATACTTGGCTGGGTTCATTGTTTGGTCTCACAATGTGTGTGGCTGGGGTTCTTCTGTTTGTCTACACTATGTGGCTGGGTTCATTGTTTGGTCTGTATCATGGTTTGGGTTCACTGGTTATTCAAAGATCAGGTGTGTGGTTGGGGTTCATTGTTTGGCCCACATTTTCATGGCTAGTCACTGTTTTGGCTCCTTACACCATGTGGCTAGTTCATTGTTTGGTCTACATCATGGCCAGTTCACCACAAGCTTGGTTCACATCATGCGTGTGTGGTTGGGGTCTGTTGGCTCAGCACCACGGCTGTTCACTGTTTGGTTCACATCATGACTGTGTTCATTAGTTGGTCTAAAGATTTTCATGTATGTGGGTTCACTGTTTGGCTCACATCATGGCTGGGGTTCACTGTTTGGTCTTGGAAGAATGCACAGTCCTATTGTTTGGCTCACACTAGTGCAGGTCTTCATGCCGTTTGCTTGGTCTAGACTGGTGGCTGTGTCTACGGTTTGGCTCACATCATGTGGCTGGGGTTCGTTTGGTCTACATCATGGCTGGGGTTCACTGTTTGGTCCCACACCAGTGGTTGGGGGTTCACTTTGGTTGGTCATGGCGACTATGTGGCTGGGGTTCACTGTTGGCTCACCACTGGCGTGGCTGGGGTTTCAGTGTTTTGGTCTAAACTATGTGGCTAGTTCGTTTGGTCTACATCAGTGCCAGGTTCCACCGTCAGGTTCACATCATGTGGCTTGGGTTCATTGTTTGGTCTACATCATGTGCATAGTTCACTGTTTGTCTACACCATGGCTGGGGTTCATTACGGTCCTGAAGTGATCAGGGTCGTGTTCACTGTTTGGCCCACATCATGTGGCTGGGTTCGCTGTCGGCCTACATCATGTGGCTAGTTCACTGTTTGGTCTACATCATGTGGCTGGGGTTCACTGTTTGGCTCACATCATGCACAGTTCAATGTTTGGTCTACACCAGGGTCAGTGCCTTGGTCCACACCATGTGGCTGGGGTTCACTGTTTGGTCCACATCATGGCTGGGGGTTCACTGTTTCTAGTCTACATCATGGCTGGGGGTTCACTGTTTGTCTACACTGTGGCTGTGTCTCGGTCCACATCATGTGGCTGGGGTTCACTGTTTCTGTCTACATCATGTGGCTGGGTTCACTGTTTGGTCTACAATGGCTGGGGGTTCATTGTTTGTCACATCATGTGTGGGTTGGGGGGTTCTTCTGCTTGGTCTACATCATGTGGCTGGGGTTCATTGTTTGGTCTACATCATGTAATAAATTCACTGTTTGGTCTACATCATGGCTGGGGTCTATTGTTTGGTCTACATCATGGCCAGGTTCACCAAGGTTGGCCCAGCACTGGCGGTTGGGGTTCATTGTTTGGTCTACATCATGTGGCTGGGGTTCACTGTTTGGCTCCTTACATCATGTGGGTCAGTTCACTGTTTGGCCCTTACACTGGCGTGGGCTGGGGGGTTCACTGTTTGGTCTTACACTGCGACTGGGGTTCATTGTTTGGCTCCACATCATGTGGTTGGGGTTCACTGTTTGGTCTACATAATGTGGCTGGGGGTTCACTGTTTGTCTAGCATCATGTGGCTGGGGTTCATTGGTTTGGTCTACATCATGGCTGGGGTTCACTGTTTGGTCTACATCATGTGGCTGGGGTTCATTGTTTGGTCTACATCAGGCTAGTTCGTTGTTTGGCTCACATCATGGGTTGGGGTTCAATAGTTTGGTCTACATCATGCATGGGGTTCATTGTTTGGTCTACACTATGTGGCTGGGGTTCACTGTTTGGCTCACATCATGGGCTGGGGGTTTCAGTATGTTTGGTCTAAATCATGTGGCTGGGGTTCACTGTTTGGTCTACATCATGTGGCCAGGGTTCACTGTTTGGCCTACATCATGTGGCTGGGGTTCACCGTTTGGCTCACATCATGGCTGGGGTTCATTGGTTTGGTTCACATCATGTGGTTGGGGTTCGCTGTTTGGCTCCACATCATGTATGCCAGTTCACTGTTTGTTCACATCATGCAGTTTGGGGTTCACTGTTTGGTCTACATCATGTGGCTAGTTCATTGTTTGGTTCACATCATGTGGCTGGGGTTTGGTGTTTGGTCTGTTCATGGCTGGGTTCACTGTTTGGCTCCACATCATGTGGCTAGTTCACTGTTTGGTCTACACTATGGCTGGGGTTCACTGTTTGTCTACATCATGTATAGTCACTGTTTGGTCTACATCATGTGGCTGGGGTTCATTGTTTGGTCTATGACCGTGGCTGGGGTTCACTGTTTGGTCTACATCATGGGCTGGGGCTTCTGTGTGTTTGTCTACATCAGGCTGGGGTTCACTGTTTGGTCTACATCATGGCTGGGGTTCACTGTTTCACACATCATGTGGCTGGGTTCATCGTTTGTCTACATCATGTGGGCTGGGGTTCACTGTTTGGTCTACATCATGGCTGGGGTTCATTGTTTGGTCTACATCATGTGGGCTGTGGTTCGCTGTTTGTTCTACATCATGTGGCTGTGTTCATTGCTCTGGTCTACATCATGTAGGCTGTGTCTATTGTTTGCCCATCATGTGGCTGGGACTACTGCTTCTGGCCTAAGCACTGCGGCTGGGGTTTGGGTGTTTGGCCTACATCATGTGGCCCAGGTTCACTGTTTGGTCTTACATCATGTGGTTGGGGTTCATTGTTGTTTGGTTCAGCATCATGTGGTTGGGATTCACTGTTTAGCTCTGCAGCATCATGTGACCAGTTCACCACTTGGCCCAGCACTTCATGTGGCCAGTTCATTGTTTGCCCACATCATGTGGCTGGGGTTCTGGCTTAAAGACGGCGGTGGCTGGGGTTCGTTTGTTTGGTCTGCACACTTATGTGGCTGTGTCTACTGCCTGGTCTACACTCATGGTTGGGGCCATTGTTTGGTCTACATCATGTGGCTGGGGTTCACTGTCGGCATACACTGTGGCTGGGGTTCACTGCTTATCCCACATCATGGCTGGGTTCACTGTTTGGTCTACACCAAAGGGCCCGCCTGTTTGGTCTACATCATGGTGGGTTGAATAATGGTTTGCCCAGCAAGGATTGCGGTGGGTTGGGGTTTCTGCCATGGGCTCTATGACCATGTTGTTGGGTGTTCACTGTTTGGTCTAATACCATGTGTGTGGCTGGGGTTCACTGTTTGGTCTGGTATCACAAAAAATGGGTTCACTGTTTGGCTCACATCATGTGGCTAAGGTCTATTGTTTGGTCTACATCATGTGGCTAAATCACTGTTGCCCACATCATGTGGCTGGGGTTCACTGTTTGGTCTACATCATGTGGCTGGGGTTCAGTGTTTGGTCTACATCATGTGGCTGGGGTTCACTGTTTGGTCTACATCATGTGGCTGGGGTTCACTGTTTGGTCTACATCATGTGGCTGGGGTTCAGTGTTTGGTCTACATCATGTGGCTGGGGTTCACTGTTTGGTCTACATCATGTGGCTGGAGTTCACTGTTTGGTCTACATCATGTGGCTGGGGTTCACTGTTTGGTCTACATCATGTGGTCTGGGGTTCACTGTTTATTCTCTTACGGAGATTTCCTTGTGGAAAAAGTTTCAGAATGTGAGGTCATGAGAACGAGATGGCCATTTGTGTTCATTAGGCCACAGCTTCACCAAATCATTCAGCTTATCTTTGAGTCATTGCAGGGGGTAGTGGTGTGTATAATGTGGTGTGACCATCCTGCTGATACCATAGACCTCGTTAATTTCTTAACCACCGGTCAGCATTTCTTCTTCAGTATGTTAAGGCAACGTGTTGACTGAAGATATTCCTCCTCAAATGCATGTTTCTTCCTAGAAGCGCTTGTTCTGGTGGTGACATAAACAAACGTGCCTCACCAGTTAACCTTCACGTGCTTCATGCTCTCCTCTTCCACCAGGCCCGACAGCCTTGGTCATGTGATACACTACTCGGCTGTTCCACACCCACCCTCCCATATTATACACACGTTAAAACCTCAAGCGTCTATTTTTACATGTTGCATATGATAAACCCCTTTCTCTTTTGTATTAACTATTCTGGTTTAATGAATATATTTTAATATGTATTGCAAATGAACCGCTGTTCATTTTCACTGAGTTCATCTGATACAAGTTGATCATGATCGCTCGTTGGTGATAATGACGTTCTTCTTTTCACAAATAAATTATTGACAAGTTACGACTGGGTAAACTAAATTACTCTTTATACCTGGCAATAGTAAATGAACTTTGGCAGCATGCAAAATGCATAGTCAAATTCATTAATTGTGTTACATTTTATCCCGCAGACCTGCGGTGACCGGCAGTGTAGGTTCACATACTTTAACAATATTTGACACCGACATGAGAGCGATATTTTTCACCCAAACAGCAGTTACATAATTCCTTAGTATAGTTTCTATCCTGTTGTTAATACAGTACTCTTGTTTCTTCTGTGATCATAAAACATGTCGACCCGGTAATGTATTATTAACATAATTTTAACTGTTACAGTGAGGTGTGAGTCAACGTACCGCGTTAATGTGTAATCTAAACTCTTGATACAAAAGTCAATATTGTCGTACTGTGGGGTGAATATTGTTTAGAGCGGTAACTCTGTTACTAATGTTTGTGTGTTACTCAATAGTTTATATAAAGCGTTAGTTTTGCCACCAGGGTGAGCCCGGTTCTGCTCTTCCTCCTGTGAGTCGGGCCACAAACGTCAGTGGAGGATCGATAGGACTGTGAGAACGTGGCTAACAGCTGGTCCGTGCAGGAATGCCCAACAGCAGGAAACGCCAATCGCGTAAATGGACGATGACAAGTTGATGACGTGAGGTAATGTTAAGTGGGTATTTAGCCTCGCGGCGGGATTGCCAACTAATGAGGGTGTCCTGCTGCCCCACACAGTTACTACCCGCTACCCTAGTTTTCTTTTTCAAGTTATTTTTCCTGACACACTACAGTACACTGAACCTGGTGTTCTGAATCATTACACAATAGTATCATATTTTCTAGAGCGAATCAGTTTTTGCTGCCCAGCTGTAAACGTTCTACCAGAACATTACTGAAACAGGTTCAGCAATGCATTACCTAGAAGACGTCTCTTAATCTGGATATAAACAACAAAACTATTCAAGTACAGTGACCCAGCCTTCGAACTACGGCCTCTGGCTATAAAGTTTTTAAAGGGCTTCTCGTGATGCTTCTTTCGTTTTCCAGCCAGAGCAGGAATATGGATCGAAGGTTCTCAAGCTATAACCATTTAAATGTTGCTCACTGTTTATTTGAAAACAAATATATAAAAAGATTCAAATTCATACCATCATTGCATATTATGTAGTCAGACCAGTCTTTGGGCCTCTGCGGCTAACTTTAGACAGTGTCATGGCTCCTGTAGTGTAATATTGACTGCACCGAGGGAAACATCGCCATTATATGGAGCTTATTAATGAAATGCAGGTAACCTGACCTAACCTAATCTAATCTAACATAACAAAACCCAAGCTAACGTATTATAGGGGAGAGGCTGATAACATAGCAGCCTCCTCCTCTCAGATTGGGGGGGGGGGGTCCGCTATGGGAAAAGGGAAGCGCGCGCGCACACACACACACACACCAAACACTATTCGCTAATGGAATATGAGTAATTATAACCATAAAGAGAATCGTAAAGAAAAATCACAAGAAACTAACGGAGACAGAAGACAGTCTCCTTCATTCCCTTAAGAAATGATGGAGGAAACGGCTAGCAGCAGTAGACAATACTTACGGAATTGCAAAAAAATTCTGGAGAGGCTATTTGCATGGTACTTAACACGAAAATGGAAACGACAATGCACAGAACCTAACAGAACCTGATCTAACCAACTTAGCCTGCCCAAACTGACCTAACTCGCCCCCCGGACCCCCGGCATATAAAGCAAAAATAAGTTACTTTGAGATCAGGTACCAATGAAAGAAAATTTCTTGGAGAGGCATTGTGTAATTTTACGTTTTCTTGTGAACATAAAACAACGATTGGATGTTGCACTGAAACGCATATTTATTCTTCACTGTCAGTTCTTTGTCGCATTTTGAACACTTACACGTCCTGCCAACTAGTCAATGTTGACATGATCTCTTGGAGATGGTCTTCATCCTCTACAAACACAGATAACTTGCGATATGATACCGAACATGATGTGATAACAACGCCATTGAAAAATAACGTCTTTCTTCTCTCTCAATCCTCCTTGAGGAGGAACAGTATGTACAGTATACGAAAATGTACCCAAACCCATGAAATAGGATTAAAATCCAACATTATGAATCTCATCCTTTATACTGTGCATAGAATAGGCTAAATAACCAATTGCGCGAAGAAAAAAAAGAGGGGATTTACTTTCAATGTTTTCAAAGACCAAAATCACAAATTTATAATTTACGATGAGACGCGCGACGCTAAGAAAGAAATATCGATTGAATACTTACGGTAAACAATTTATTTCTTTGCCTACAAGGTACTTAGAGACGGTTTATTACTGCCATATGTCAGTTTTTCGCCGGGTTTTACTTCATAATTTCCCTCATCTTTCATGCCCTGCCCACTACAGGAGATTAATGATCGTAGATAGAGAAAACGAAAAAAATAAATAAAATACTTAAAATACAAGTAAAAAGTTGTCGTATCATTTTAATTACTTACGATCATCCAAACAACAACTGTGGAAAATATGAACGAATTCTATCAAGTCCTATTGGTGATAATCGTTTGTTCCACTGTTACCATACTACTTATTGGCCACATTATTATCACACAATATTAACCAACAACAGTCACGCCAGATTATGATTTAATTGCCCCTGCTCCCCCCTTCACCTCGCAACTACTCCTCCTCCCTCCCACTTTATCATTTCCTCCATCTTGCAAACTTTTGAAAAAATATTTATTTTACAAAGATAATGCCCTCCCACCCGCAAAAAAAAAAAAATATATATTTACTTACCCATCAGAGTAGGCTACAAGCAGAGTAGATCAAGGCTTAGCACCAACAACAAAGTAGACCAAGTCTCAACACCAGTAACAGACAGAGTCAACACAACACACTGTGAGTGACTGAATAGATCATAAGCTCGACAACAGACACAGAGAGGAAAGACAAAGGACTTACAGATAACGTCCAACACCTGGAGATGTACTTTGTGAGCTAAACCACAGATGGCGGTATGGTAATACACAGGTCGAAACAGTTTTGGTTTAGGCAGCCTCGGGAGGTTACCGGAATTTAGTGGCCGACTGTACAGTGTCTTCCTTGAGTAAGGACAAATTGAGTATGTGATAATAAATACATGTTTAGAGAAGATAATAACATGTTTATTGAGGTGAGCTTCACTTTGGTCAATAAGTGGAGGGCGCAGGTGGTTGTCACGTAATACAGTACAGTATTAGTAGAACCCTGAAGTACTGTGCGTGGAGGTGTGTGTGTGTGTTCTTGGACCTGTGGAAAGGCTCCCAGTGTTATAGAACTCGCTTATCTTAAAAATGAATAACCTTACCATCGTCCCCCACTCTCACCCTCTAAAGTTCCAGTGCCCAAGCTGGGGGGCGCGAGGTTGGTACAGTCCCCTTCACTAGTTCGTTTACAGAGGTTCATCTAAATTTATAACAGTCCAAAAATCATTATTTTTGAGATATTTGTTTAATATTATTTTAATTTGATTCCATAGTATGTTTACAATTGCTAATTTCCTTCTGTCGAATGTAAACAAACTCAGGGCTGCCACACTGCACACAACCTGACGACCCTCTGTAAACACACTAGTGAAGGGGACTGTACATGGGGTGGGGGGCTGAGGCTACGTGAAAAACATAAACATTGACATTCTTTTTTCTTTATTAGAAAATTTTAATTAAAAAAGTGTAACATAATTTATTTTCTTAGTATACTTCAATCTTTACCATAAGCACGAGATACGTGGTTAAATAATTACGAGTTAGTTGATCTTACAAGTAAAATAAATACCCCACCAGAGCCTCTCCACCTTCACAATTCCCTCTAAAATTTAAATATTCTATTAGTTGTTTATTGTAATTATTTGTTGCCAATTGACCTCACGACTAGTAACGTCAAGAGAAACTCACTGTTACGGTAAAGCTCCGCTGACTTTTTATCTTATGACTTCAACGCTTAATAAACTGCTGAATCATTTTACTTGCAACAGACAAATATGCCATTATGTCGCCCATCTCACTGTCTTTCCTGTTGTCTTTCTCTCTTTCACTTGTCTCTTGTCGCTTCTCTCATTTATATATATATATATATATATATATATATATATATATATATATATATATATATATATATATATATATATATATATATATATATATATATATATAAGGGAGCACATGATGACGCCAGGTAGAGTACATCATAGTACATCACAGTACACCATCTGGCTCCTGATTGGCTGGTTCCTGGTCCTGGCTCCGTCTCTCACGGTAATGTCACCATCATTCTTTCCTCTGCCTTTGACAAACGTAGAAATCCTTTTCGATGATTTATCACCTAGTTTGGTATAGTTATGTATTTCACTTCAACAACTTTCCTCATCATTCTGTTTAGACCACCTTAGCTTCTTGCCACTTTGGCAAATGCCCACACTTGTTTATATGTAGGACACGTGAGTTTGGTGGCCGATGGTGAGGCACGTCATCTACTATATGCGCTCATAAAGTCTCTGTCCTACACCACGTCCAGATTTGCCATAATAAATCAACGAATAGCCATAATAAATCAACGATTAACCAGTACACGAAATTTCTTACACTACAGCCCGTTCTTTAGTATCCCTGCTGTGTTTGGTTCTCACTACATCGCCTATATTTACTCCCGACGAGCTGGTTCCCTTTATTCTCGCTTTCTGTAGCAAATTCCCATCACCCGCGGGCTCCTCTTGAGGATGGACCTTTTATGTACCCATTGTTTGCACCGTTTTCTTTGAGACGGTCGTTGCCTTTCTAATAGTCAAATTGCTGTCTTTTTTCAGTTTAACAATCAAACGAGCAGTCCCAAGGTGTTACGCACACCCACAGTCATAACGCGCAGTCCCAAGGTGTTACGCACACCCACAGTCATAACGCGCAGTCCCAAGGTATTACGCACACCCACAGTCATAACGCGCAGTACCAAGGTGTTACGCACACCCACAGTCATAAACGCGCAGTACCAAGGTGTTACGCACACCCACAGTCATAACGCGCAGTCCCAAGGTATTACGCACACCCACAGTCATAACGCGCAGTCCCAAGGTGTTACGCACACCCACAGTCATAACGCGCAGTACCAAGGTGTTACGCTCACCCACAGTCATAACGCGCAGTACCAAGGTGTTACGCACACCCACAGTCATAACGCGCAGTACCAAGGTGTTAGAGCGCCAGACAAAAGGTTGTGACGTCAGGTGTACTAAAAACCCACACAGGTCCCACACCAGTAATCGGTTATGTTCAATTTGGTGGCAGGAAATGACTGTGGGAGTTTTTACCTGTGAAACACGTAGATAATGAAGGCTTGTGGATTACCTAATAGAAACTTGAGATTATATTGTCAAACCAAGGAATGAATATCACCTTCAATTTTAAATCGTTTTAGGCAATGTGGCTCGATAAAATTGACTCTTAATCAATTTAGTCTATCACTGTTTTGGAGAAGACGGGGAGGAAAAGGCGATAGGAATAATAACTCTACATTGCTACAGAATAGTATAAAAATGTTGCGTAAAATAACTTTAAAATTTTCGCGCCACAGCTGAGTTGACCATTAGAGCTGTTGCACGATAAATTGGTGTTTTAGCCTTTACTCACAAGAGGCTGTTTTAAGCAATGGTTTTACCTAATGATTAACTCGTATATTTACCTTACATGAAGTGTGTTAAAAAAACTAGTTAATTTTTGGAGGATAGTGTTGGCCTTCGTAGCAAAGCTAATATTTAAATTATTTACTCATTATTGTACGCTGTAGGCACAATACTTGAGCATCATTCACTTAATTTCTTTAATATCAAAGAGATTGCTAAGATGTTCATATGTGCCGAAATATATAATGATGCTTAAATACACTGTAGTGTGGTACCTTTCTATCACAATATTTAACAATTTCTACTAAATTAAGCAACTTTTTATTTGTCGATGGTTAGTGTATTTATTAACAGTATACGAGCTCAGTCGGTGCAGCTCAGTATTATCAAGTCAACATCTACAACTAGAGAGATATAATTATATCCTTCGGTTTCTGATTGTTGATGTTTATTATAATATAATTCAACATAGAGTAAGCTCTTAAAAGCCGTAGTTGTTGAAGATCAGTAATGTATTATAAGATCAACATATCGATGTGTTACACTGAACTGACAGTGGTCGCCTCATACCTGTTGTGCCCTCTCTACTTGGCATCCACTATGAGAAAGGCAACAACAGTAAACTAGAGTTTGTCTAAGCAATAAAGTACATATTTTTATCTGAGTATAGGTTTGGTCTAGTTCCAATAATATCAAAGGTCCAACTTTAAGGCCGAGCAAGGCCGTTGTATTTAAAATGAGAATAATATCTAATTTAATTTTGTGTTGTCAATGAGCACTCTGAAAACATTTGTAGTACAGTTGGGTCCATATACGACAGCAAACAAATATTGGAAGAGTTTCAGGTTGTCTTTTGAGCACCACCACGACACCTAGGATCACAGCTCACACACAACAGCTAGGATCTCAGCTCATACACAACAGCTAGGATCAAAGCTCACATACAACAGCTAGGATCTCAGTTCACAAATAACACTGAGAAAAGTCATAGAAGTAATTTTGATTTCAGGTGTATGGACCTTGTACTGCCACTTCCGGTACAGTATATCAGAGAGATTGTGGATGCTTCATTTAGGTTAGCTGCAATAATCTATGTGCCGTTAAAATATCGTTTTTTTTTTTTTTAGTCTGACTCGTTTTCTGTGGCACTTTTTTCTGAAATAATTTTGTATGATTGTAAAAAGAGTACCAACGCTTTTTAGAACAATAAATTCATTTGTTCACTCATTTTCATCTGTAGAGCCTGTCAAGAAAGATAAAAGTACTTTCTTATAATTTCTTCCAAGGAATATAAATAGTTGTTGTTTATTTCACCAGCGTCAATGAATCATTGTTCTCGCCGGAACACGGGTATCGACTGAAGGAAGTTGTTGTATAATAATAATAACCTCAGCCTATTTAAGAGTCCCTACTCGTTAAACTTACTAAAGCGCATTACTGCATAATTATAAAGTCTCGGAAGCTTCAGAAGAATTCAGTTTAATGTGGAGTGCTGTGTGCGTCTTCACAACTGTAACTATAACCACACAAGAATATTATACACTGAAAACTTTTATAGTAAGACTCAAAACTTAATCCTCCAGTGTGTGTGTGTGTGTGTGTGTGTGTGTGTGTGTGTGTGTACTGGAGCTCTCAGAGGACATTCCAGCATGGCTGTCTAGACTGATGTGTCCACATCCGCCACTCAGGTGCTGACGGCAGTGCTGTCTTGACCAATCATCCTGACATTCCTGTGTTGTGTGTCCGCCAGTTTTTTCCATTCATTGTGACAGTGCTACGTGTGTGTGTGTGTGTGTGTACGCGCAGTGTTGTGTTCTGAATGTGTTTATATATAGATAAGCAGGTACGTGTGAAAAACAAATATACGGAATATAATGATTTTGACCAATGTATTTGAAAAATTATAACTACCTTGTCACCTTTTGTAAATCTTAAATTTTGCTTTCACATTGTTTATGTATAATCTTGTTCTCCGAAAGTGACTGTGGTTTATGACTGTCATTCATGAAAAATGAATATTGATTCCAAACCACCAGACCACCTCGGGCGCTTCACTCACAGTCTTTCCCAGGAACAGTTTTTTCGATTGTATCTACAACACTTTCTTGTTCAGTATTTTTGTACATCAGACAATCTTCATCAGTTCCAAACATCTTGCTTCAAATATCGTAAGTATTTCTGAAGGAGACGTATTGGTGAACAAATTTGACAGCTGACAGCAGCTAATCACTTCCTCCACCATATACAATACTTTTAAAATGTCACTTCAAGAGCAATGTAAAGTTTTGCAAGGTTCGTAAGCTTTTGGCAGTTCCAGCTGCTATCAAAATGTTTGTTGGTGTAAGGCTGCCGTACTGATTCACGGTACTATCTGAATGATCATCACCACCATAACTGGAGGCAGGACACAACAGGTGTCCACTCATGTAGTGTGAATAAGGCCAGCCTTTGCCATATCTTCACAGCATATCACCAAATTGATCTCGTAGTCATCACCTGTTCCTCCTGTGAACTGATCATCGTCAGGTATATATGCACAATGGTTCAAAATTTACTTCACTGAACCTGTGTGTTGACGGATACTACTCAAAACACGTTAGATAAAAGGATTTGATCTACCAATTCATAAAGTTTACCTCTATAACTAAGGCACTGCAAGTACACCCTTAAATACGTGTGTGGTATATCTTTCGTGAGGACAATACTGTACAACATAACTCCTGAAACGCTGGAAAAATTTTCTTGACACATGGTAAAGATATTGGTACCCTGGCAGAGGTTTAATACATGCATAGTCTGACTTTTTGAAGATACAGTACATCAGTAACGTTGTTCTTTAAGTGAGCGCTTAGGCGCGGCGTCCATTGTAACACAATACATATCAATTTATCAGTGTTCCTGGTTTGGTCATTATTCACCCTATAATCAGTTTAATAACCGAGTTCAACAAAAAACCTATCAAGAGGGTTTGACTCATACCATCACCCACAACAGCTGTATTTCACTTTATGTTACCCATTACTGTTTTTCACTCATCCCGTTATGTAAACAAAGACTATGGAAGATTTGCTACTAAACACCAAATATCATCCCATATCAATCGTATTATTGAATACTTGCAGCCGCATGATAATAAATAATACGGACCTTACGTCACCCGTGACCGAGCATAAGGCAGACAGTGGACCACGGAGCGGTAAAGGGAGAATTAATTAATATTAACCATGACTGAGGATCTTACGTGGCGCCACACTGAGTATAATGACGCAAAGCCTATGGTGATGTTTTCCAGAAGTGCGAATAGAACAAGGATATGCACAGATAAAGATTGTTAATGCTATTTCAAATTCTTCTCTTTCTTTTGATACAAGTTACATTTCCGGGCTGATAAGTTTAACAGCATAAAACTTATTACTGAAGCTTGCTGGATGGAAAATAATCCAACTTCTGAAAAATAGTCCTGACCTAAAACACACTAAGAATGGGTACTGATGAAGGTATACGAAGATCCATTCATACGATCCAAAATTTTTGCTCACAAAGATTGGTTGGTAAGGAATGTAGATTACAGTTAAAAAAAAACACATTATAGGAAGAGATTGGTGGTGTTGCGAAGATCCAGGAAAACCCCCAACCTTCCGGCAATTTGTCAGTATAATTCAAGAGGACTTAGAGTCAGTGATCACTTAGCAACAGGTAACAGTGACACTGAGTTGCACTAGACGCGACACTTACTGATCCCTCCCCAACACCTCCCTACCACCCACACCCCAACTATTTTACTCTAGTTACTGATAACCATGGCGACGCTCACTGAACACGAGCTACGTCAATAAGAATCAAGGTAATGTTAAGAGTGCGGTTGGTGTGATGGTGGAAGAGGCAGTGTTGGTGGTGAGGGTGGGCAGAGAGGGTTGGTGTAAGCGGGTGCTGGAGCCAGAGGCAGAGCGGCCAACAGCGGTTATCCCCGTAGTAATGACGGTGTTTAGGCCAGCAGGTGCTACTCTCACCTGTGTTAATGAGATACACACATTTTCACGTTTTCTGCACATCCGGCCAGGTTCCCGACTCCTATTTTCTTTCTCCCACGCCCAGTAATCACGCAACTTGTGGTTTGAAGCACATGCCATGATTATAAAAGCGAATATATGTAATCCAGAAGAAGGAACATCCTAAACATCATTTTGCATTTCCAGACACGATGGCGATAACCCTAGACCAAGGCTGTCTCTAAACTCAAGGCCTGAGAAACCGCCCTACAGCCATGACTGTCTACATTCTCAAGGCTTTAGTCATAGCCCTAAGCAAGGACTGTCTCAAATGTCCAGGTGCAGGTGCAACCCGAGTAATGAAACACGTCACTCGTCAACCCTTGGTCAGGCAATAAACTCTTAAGTTACATTAATGAATTCTATCTAAATGTCAAACGTACTCAGATTGTTCAATTCATAGTAATTACTTTTATTGATTTTTTTTATTTGTTACAGAGAATTAGTAAAACTACCACCTCTGATTACCCTTATTAAGAGTAAATGAAGGGCACTCTGTAGCATCCTTATGTATTTATTGCTGGTAATTCCTGTTTGTTAACTGCACACACACACACACATTATATATATATATATATATATATATATATATATATATATATATATATATATATATATATATATATATATATATATATATATATATTGTCCAGAGTCAGTTACCACAAGTGGTGGTGTCAAAACGATGTTCTGTACTTGACTTCTTTATAAGCCGTGACCTTGACCTTTAATTAACTGGTCTATTCCTTTACCAACACAGACATGAACCTTCCTTTTGACTTACACACACACACACACACGCACACACACACACACACACACACACACACACACATACATATATAAATAAAAACACACACACACACACACACACGGAGTGATGTGGTGGTAGACATATTGATATGGTGGTAGCCACAGTGAGGTGGTGGTAGACATAATGGTGTCACTAGCACAACAGCAGAAGCTAGTGTGTCACTTCTCACTAACAAAAAGAGCAACATTAAGTCAGTGTACACATCACACGCCTCACTGGGGCAGTTCTGAGAAAATTTATATTAACGTGACAGGTTTATGAGGGGCGACCTACTACGTCGTTAGTAATATATCTTTCAAGGAGTTCTCAGAAGAAACTGTGTGTGTCTCCATCCCGGTCTGGACAAAATAACAACTGAAGTTTCCCACAACATTCACCTGCTAAAAGCCTTTTTAATGAACATATTTTAAGGTGTATATGAATACTCAGATACACAGAGAGTAAGGGTGACCGTCTCCTGAGGAAGTCATTATGTCAATCAACTAGTCAAAAAATTCATGTTAACTGGACAAATATTCCTGAGGTTCTGTGGAGTCTACACCAATTACCACAAAGTTGTCGAGCCTCCGGTATTCTTCCTACACTTCAATCACTCGCAGTCCTTTACAAGACATATCAATAATAGCGTTTGGCGAACCGGTATGTAAATTGCTCTCAGCTAAGCTAAAAATATCCTGCATGATGTGAAAAAGTCGACCTAGCGAACAGAGTAATGTTAGGTAAGGCGCCTTGTGGGGCAGGTGTTTTGACTCATCTCTCCTCTCTCTCTCTCTTGACTGTACATGTTTTTGTTTGTATGAGAGTGTTTAATAATATTGCTTGTGTTTACTTGTGTATATGAGCGGGCGTTCATGTTATTCTTTACCTGTACACACACACACACACACACACACACACACATACTGTATATATATATATATATATATATATATATATATATATATATATATATATATATATATATATATATATATATATATATATATATATATATATATATATATATATATATATATATATATAAAACATTACGATAAATTGCATAGTTTATTTTTTATATACTGTATAATAATGTTTTCTGCCCTGGAACAATTCCGAGATATTGTATTTTGATTAAAATTTAAAACTCAATTTTGTTAGCAGGACTCTTGTGGGCTCTTGTGTGATATATTCGATATAGAGCGTGATGAAAAACATTAACCGGGTGCCCACCTTCCAGATTGGTGAGGTGAGGAGGTGCATCTGGTGGCGCTTGAGGGGGACCGTTCCAGTCGTATCTTCCAGGAGGAGCGCTGCTTCCTGGAGCAGCCAGAGGTGTCAGTGTGTGTCGGGAGCCGCCACACTCCCGCTCCGTCTTCTAGGAAAGCACTTATGCGCCTTTTGGCTCGTAATACACAACGAGACGGAGATGGTTAGCAGACTGCCATGACAGACGGCCGGGAGCTGCTGGCTGGTGTTGGTGGCTTAAGGTGCTCTTGAACCTTACACCCATGTTACTAAAGGTGCTACCCAAGGCTCATCCAGTGTTCCTTGTACACATGTGTTACGGTACCTTTGTTACTTGAGACTCATGCATTGGTCCGTCTATATAAGTGTTACGTTGAATTTGTCATCTGGGATCTATCCAGTGGTCGTTGTAGACTAGTGTTACGTTCATTTGTGTCCTGAAATTCATCCCGTGGTGGTTGTACATAGGTGTTACATTATCATTGTGAGTGGAGCTATATCTTTCTTAGTGTACGTGTCGCGGTGCCTTTGTTACCTGAGACCCATCCAGTGTTGTAACTGCGCAGGTGTTTTTGTGCCGTTAATTACTGGAGGAAGATGCAGTGTGGGTAGCGCACACACACACGTGCTGTGGGATCAGGTCGCCCCACTGGCTGATGACTGCGTGACTGAGAGGATGTCACCGAGTACACGAGTTGGTGGGGACACAGTGTAGTGAGTCGCAGACTGTCACAGTGTGCTCAACTCCTCAACATCGGCTCTCCAGCGACTTATCTTCACTTAAGATAACTTCAATGACGTAAACGACTCATCTTCAGTCTAGTGAACTAGCAGATGGACCTGTGGAAGCCAGCTGTTCGCAAGGCAAAAAAAGTAAGTGGAAAAAGACGATAAATTTTGTTGTTCAAAGTGACATATATTTCATATTGATGCATTTCTTGTGTAAGATATGTGAGAGGGACAAGTGATTATTACACCAGGTGTGTATTTTCCTCTATACATGACCCATACATTAATTATGTATAAGTATACATTCGACAAAGATGCAGAGTACGATGGGAATTATAATTTGGACGACTCTAAAGTTGACAAGAGACAACCACTCAGACTGTAAAGCTATGTGACCAAACTCGCATGGTG
The DNA here is from genome assembly GCF_018991925.1 of Homarus americanus. Taxonomy (NCBI): domain Eukaryota; kingdom Metazoa; phylum Arthropoda; class Malacostraca; order Decapoda; family Nephropidae; genus Homarus; species Homarus americanus. Next base: position 8,553,386 of record NW_024734615.1, on the reverse strand, counting down.
AAATTACTGCCGCTTGTTGTCTCTGGTTGTCACGGCAACGTAAAGGTAATATTCAACCTTGATCATAATGACTGGTCACTATACCTTAATCATAATGGCTGGTCATTATACCTTGATCATAATGGCTGGTCACTATACCTTAATCATAATGGCTGGTCATTATACCTTGATCATAATGGCTGGTCACTATACCTTAATCATAATGACTGGTCATTATACCTTGATCATAATGGCTGGTCACTATACCTTGATCATAATGGCTGGTCATTATACCTTGATCATAATGGCTGGTCACTATACCTTAATCATAATGGCTGGTCATTATACCTTGATCATAATGGCTGGTCACTATACCTTGATCATAATGGCTGGCCACTATACCTTGATCATAATGGCTGGCCACTATACCTTGATCATAATGGCTGGTCACTATCCCTTGATCATAATGGCTGGTCACTATACCTTGATCATAATGGCTGATCACTATACCTTGATCATAATGGCTGGCCACTATACCTTGATCATAATGGCTGGTCACTATACCTTGATCATAATGGCTGGCCACTATACCTTGATCATAATGTCATTGTTTGCACACCACCACCACCACCACCACCAACAACAACATCAACAACATATTTACTCTGCTTATAAGCTTCAGTATACATCCTTATAAGCTTAAGTGTACATCCTTGTAAGACTTCAGTGTACATCCTTATAAGCTTCAGTGTACATCCTTATAAGCTTCAGTGTACATCCTTATAAGACTTCAGTGTGCATCCTTATAAGCTTCAGTGTACATCCTTATAAGCTTCAGTGTACATCCTTATAAGCTTCAGTGTACATCCTTATAAGACTTCAGTGTACATCCTTATAAGCTTCAGTGTACATCCTTATAAGCTTCAGTGTACATCCTTATAAGCCTAAGTGTACATCCTTATAAGCTTCAGTGTACATCCTTATAAGCTTCAGTGTACATCCTTATAAGCTTCAGTGTACATCCTTATAAGACTTCAGTGTACATCCTTATAAGCTTCAGTGTACATCCTTATATGCTTCAGTGTACATCCTTATAAGCTTCAGTGTACATCCTTATAAGCTTCAGTGTACATCCTCATAAGACTTCAGTGTACATCCTTATAAGCTTCAGTGTACATCCTTATAAGCTTCAGTGTACATCCTTTCACTCGATGTACAGTATTATAATATATTTATGACATTGAAGGACTAACACAGTCTTCCAGTTATTACCAGGAGTTACACAGTCTTCCAGTTATTACCAGGAGTTACACAGACTTCCAGTTATTACCAGGAGTTACGCAGTCTTCCAGTTATTACCAGGAGTTATACAGTCTTCCAGCTATTACCAGGAGTGTCACAGTCTTCCAGTTATTACCAGGAGTTTCACAGTCTTCCAGTTATTATCAGGAGTTACACAGTCTTCCAGTTATTACCAGGAGTTTCACAGTCTTCCAGTTATTACCAGGAGTTACACAGTCTTCCAGTTATTAACAAGAGTTACACAGTCTTCCAGTTATTACCAGGAGTTACGCAGTCTTCCAGTTATTACCAGGAGTTACACAGTCTTCCAGTTATTACCAGGAGTTACACAGTCTTCCAGTTATTACCAGGAGTTACACAGTTTTCCAGATATTACCAGGAGTTACACAGTCTTCCAGTTATCACCAGGAGTTATACAGTCTTCCGGTTATTACCAGGAGTTACACAGTCTTCCAGTTATCACCAGGAGTTATACAGTCTTTCAATGAAAAAAATGTAACTGTGGGTCCCTGGGGCTCTATGGCTCATAAGGTACAGTGTTGGTACAGTGCCCTGTTGACCGAACCTTCGAGACACAAGGAGCCAGCGCCACCACTGTCCTCGACCGTTCTCACTTCATCAGCTGTAAAGTTAGGTAACCATTCACAGTTAGTTGCGCTTGGTGTGCCCTTGGCGCAAACCAGCTACTCTTAGGGTAACATGCGAGACTTCCTTACCACTTCTTACAATAAATAAAATGCAGTCCTCTTGTGAAGAAAAATTACCTTGTCGGTGCAAGTGTTTATACTGTGAGTGTATGAAACGGTAGGACTCAGTGCCGGATTTAGACCTGTGGAGGCCCATGGGCAGCCTCTTTGTGGAGGCCCCCCTCATTATAACTACCCAAGAGGGTGGGGTGGCGAGTGAAGCGAGCCGAAACATCTGGGAGTTCCGGAGAGGTTAATTGATTACTTAACTCCCTGGAACATTTGGACGCCAGCATATTTTTAAAATTTGGAATTTTGGGTAAGATTATGACCTCTCCCTCTGACTTCTCCCAGTCCCACCCCTAAAGCTCGCCGTCGGTTCACCTCCTTTTCACCATTGACTATACTGTGTTATACTGTATATACTGATCGTGGAACTGACAGAAACCGTCATTGACATAGTTAATGTACTCAAAATACATAAAAATAACTCAACTTACTTGCAGCCAATCGACCTGTAGTATCTTAAAGCACAATTATATATGTGAACGTATATTCTAAGAGCACACCCACCCACACTGAAGCACAAGCATCAATCGACTCTCTCTCACTCGCACTCTCACTGTACATTTGCAAGACATGTTCTAGGAAATGACAACTGACAAGATCATTCATCACTGGGCAGCTGCCCACTTTGCCCACTCCTGAATCCGGCCCTGGTAGGACTGCCGTTTAAAGATTACACGTCGGACAAACTCAACCTTACCTGCTCCATGAAGGTTATAAATAATAAAACAGTTAAATAAAATAATAATAGGTTTTCAACGCCACACGAGTATAACTGTTATGTCGGAGAAATTATGTTCACAAACGAGGAATATCACTCGTCTATTCTTGCAGACAAAACAGCTTTATTAAGTCATCATCATTAATGATAACCTTAGTGACATAGTTCCTTGAGACAATTATACTTGGCAGGACAACATGATCTGTAGTAAGCTTGTCTTAGTTAAGTGGAGTACGGTGTTGGAGTACGGAGGAAGAAACTTTTAAAGAGCTTAAACACAACACACCTTGAATGACTTCGCTGATGTAGTAAAATCTCCGTGAAATGTTTTGATTCTTGGTGGTTGTTGAACCAAAATCTTACGCAGATTGTTGAGAACATACCGGTGCAAGGTGCAAAGTCATTATATATAGAACAGAGTATGACTCTCCCTATGAATCATGACAACCCCCAGCATCGATAAGAAAATCTTTTTCTGTGTTATTTTGCCTACGTACATGTTTACCTCAAAACAGGATAGGGTTGTGAAGCGTACATCTTAAACTGGGCCAAACATGAATAACTTATCGCTCTATGTTTCCGTTTTGGATATGGCAAACACTTTTACACTGTATCAGGTATCTTTGTGCTTTTACATTAGTCAAATCTCTGGACATAACGCTGGACATGTTTTATACTGGGCTCCCCTATGTACAGTTGCTGACAAAATTCCCAAGACACATGGCAGTAGCCGGCATATAAATACTTGAGGATAATTTTTCTCAGTATTAATGGGCGTTTTCTCCATTTTGTGGTTCTGACATAATTTGTGACGAAAAGTAGCGTTACTAAATATAAACTAATAATATATATGACTGCAACTGAACATATTAGGCATGTCTGTGTACTTATATATGAAACAACTTTGTGTACTTAGTAAATAAGTATTCATACACTGCAGCGTAAACATCTCAGACTACTGTATTATCAGACAACATGATAGTGAGCGCTGAGTCACAATGATAAACAACAATCTTAGGTGATATTCTGTTTTTCGTAATTTTTATCGATATATTATAGGGTTGCGTTTATACTACGAAATAATTTGACAAAATTAACACCTGAAATTCTAAAACTGGAAAAATTCTGATTATTTTGCCTAAATGACACACTGAAAAGATACAGAGTTTTTCGTGCATATACTTTGAGTGTATCAGCATATTCCTTCTGTGTTTCTCATGGTGCCAACCTACCTCCTTTTCAACTAATAGGCAGTATATACCGTTGTGTACATACAGTCCTCCTTTCCGTTTATGAATATTAATAATGATCTTTTTCTAGTAAGTTAATTAATGGCATGTTAAGGAGGATTCGAAGTCATGAGAATATGTCAAAAAAATGTGAGTTGATGAATGAGGGTTTATTGAGAAACATTTCAATGGCAGGGACCATTTACCAGCAGTTTATATATATATATATATATATATCTTGATAAAATCACAAGGGGAAAGGGAAACAACGGAGCACCTTAGCTTTCGTCTTTATTCAAAAGACGAAAGCTAAGGTGCTCCGTTGTTTCCCTTTTCTCGTGTGATTTTATCAAGATTTATCTTATCCACATTTTCATTGTGGATCTATATATATATATATATATATATATATATATATATATATATATATATATATATATATATATATATATATATATATATATATATATATATATATGAGTGTGTGTGTGTGTAATAATAATAATAATAATAAACGGTTTATTAGTAGAGTTGCAGCCTGTGGCTGAAAATATACAAACTTACATTTGATTTAGACATAATGATATGCGTTGAATACATTTCCAGGGCTGTACAGTACATAAATCAGGAGTTGTTTAGTATTTTATCAATAGATGGGATGGTGCTATTCTTATATCTATCAGTGCGGGCTTTTATGGGCTGAATTTTGTTGTAGTGGCGGACTGGGCGAGGTGGGCAGGGGACTGCCCATGGCAGGAGGTGGCGATGACGAGGATGGTGCAGTAGTCCACTGCCAAACCTTGCTAGTGCTTGATGGTGATCACTGAGGGATGGCATTTCCAGGGTGGAGAGAGCGTTGTTGTAGCCGGAGTAGTCTGCGCCGAGCATGATTCTGCAGGCTCTCTTCTGTACCTTCTCTAGCTGACGTTGTTGGGTAGAGTTGAGAGAAGACGACCAGGCTGGTGAAGCATACGTTAGTTTGGGTGTGTGTGTGTGTGTGTGTGTATGCCATTATAATATATAAACGAAAACGTAGAGTGGGGGGAGATATGATAGAAGTATTTAAGTGGGTGAAAGGAATCAATAAAGGATATATAGATAAAGTTCTTATAATATCCGAGCAGGATAGGACTCGTAGCAACGGATTTAAGTTGAATAAGTTTAGGTTTAGGAGGGAGATAGGAAGGAACTGGTTCACAAATAGGGTGGTGGACGAGTGGAACAAGCTTAACAACTTTGTAGTAAGTGCTGGAACGCTGGAAAGTTTTAAAAGGAGGCTAGATAGATTCATGGATGATAGAGTATGGTAGTAACTCTCGACAGGAGCTGCCATGCACAGGCCAACTGGCCTATTGCAGACTCCTTATGTTCTTATGTTCTTATGTATTTATCACAATTTCAATGTTGACCGAAAGCCAGAAGTGAAACTATTACAACACAACTATACCTGGCACGCCACTTATATATTGTATACAGCTTGAAGGTCGTCTCTGTTATACATCTGAAAGGTGTATTAGTCTATAATTTAATACACCTAATATTAATTTAGAAAAAACCCGCGTCATGTCACCTTCAGTCGGTATCACCTTTACAGAAGTTTTTTACATTGATTTACGTTAATCTTTGAACTGTATCAAATTAAAATAATATTGTACATTAAAACCTCGCTTCATTGTGTACGTGAGAACACGATCCAATGTTTATGATCATGTTATATTTGGATAGTTTAATTTTGGTTGGTATTGTTACACGCCGCATCCTGTCCAAGTTTTGTGGAGGGCGACGTGACATTGATGGTTTTGAGGTACATGTACAGTAAATACAACTTATTTTAATGTGTTTCATCACAGACTGCATGTGACCACACTTGCAACTCTGGGATTAACTCTCCACAGGGGATGGGATAATACAGAAAATTGATTAATACAGATACAGTAATTGGTTAACACAGGGAATGGATCAACATAGGGAATGAGTGGGCAGATGAAATGGGTGAATGGACAAAATGGGTGAACGGAGAGAATGGTTGAACGAAGGGAATGGGTGAACGGAGAGAATGGGTGACAGGAGGAATGGGTCAACGGAGGGAATGGGTTAACAGAAGGAATGGGATAAGCACAGCAGGTAATGCCTCAGGACATTGGGAACGGGTAACTGAACAAAAATAAATTAGTGGACTTCAAATAAGTATGAGTGACAACGCTGTAAATTCAAAACAGGAGTGGCAGTGGGTGACAACCTTTGGAAGGTTGGTGCACACAAGAGCAGGTAGCGGTGGATGATGGGTTGCCGTGAGGGTGATCGGCAGTCTCGTCTCTAATACGGCTTAGATTGTCGGTAATGGGGATAAGAACACCCCAAAAGGGTCTCGTAGGAATTATTGACTAGCCGTCCTCGACATTACATTGGTTTACTGGGCGAGATCACTCACAATATGAATGGTTGGACCGACTCAAGTCGGCCAGGGACGGGATCGGAAATTACAATATTCCTCTGGACTTAAAAATAGCTCGGCCATTACTTTTTGCTCTGACTTTACCGTGTAAAGCTTTTTTGCTCGCCGTCGGCACCGCCTGGAGCTTCCTGTTGCAAGTGTGTGTTGGTGGGCACGCACGCATGCACGCTCGCACGCACACGCACGCACAAACACTCACAAAGACTTCGCAAACCTCAGCTTGAGGTTCTGGTTTCTATATTTATTATTAATCCTGTTTTTTTGTGTGTGTGTGTGTTCCGGGCGGAGACATTAAAGTTTTCAACACACAATCTTTATTTCATATTAAACGTGATGTAGGACTTATTTCTTTCTGGATATGTAAAAACTAATTTGTAGGAGCGGCGCCCCGGGCACTTATATAACAACAAAAATAGCTCGACTTGCCGGACAACTGCGACTGCAAATTCTACTTACATCGAAGTTAACTGTGATGGTGAGGGGAGTGTGAGGCCTGCTGGTGTGAGGATGGTGAAGGTTGTACGCGTTTAATGTATTGTTACTGACAGTACAGCTCACGACGACGACCACACCAAGTGCTGCGTCACAACACTGCCACTGTAAGGTAACTAAGACGACCTACTGTGATACACAGGAAAAAGGAAACATGTGTTGTGGTAGAGATGGTTATGATGTTAGTGGTGAATAAGGTGTGTTAATGGTGGTTATGGTGTTAGTAGTGAATGTGGTGTGTTAATGATGGTTATGGTGCTTGTGGTGAATGTGGTGTGTTAGTGGGGTTTATGGTCTTAGTACTTTTCCTGTATCTGGCGGGTAGCAAAGATCAAGTCAATGGTGCCACGTGATGGCCTAAATCCGCATTGAGATTCTGGGAGGAAGTTTTCCGCCTCAGGAAGAAGTCTGTTTAGGAGGACTCGGGCAATAATCCTATCAGCTTCGGAGAGCAGCGAGATCCCGCTAAAGTGGTCAGCTCTGGATGCTGTGGGACCTGCTGGGTATTCTGGACATCCAAATCGGTGTTTCGGTTGAGCAGTGAATGGCAGTGCTCTTTCCAGCGCTGAAGGATGCCTTCTTCATATTTAATTAGGGAATTACCGTCGGAGGAGCGGAGGGGGGCTGTGCCATGAGTGATTGGCCCATAAAATGATTAAGTGGAATTGAAAAAATCAACGCATCTTGTGCTGATCTGCAAATTTTTGTGGTTCGCATGCTTTATTTTTAAACCAGTCGTTCTTTAGATTGCGAAGTTCGCGCTGGGCCGCTGCTTTCTTCTTGCGGAAGGTATCAGCTTTGGTCCGAGACTGAGGGTTGTTCTGCCAGTCAGTTAAAGCAGCACGTTTATCATCGACGAGTACATTGACTGCCGGGTCATTTTCATCAAACCATTCCTGGTGTTTTCTTTCGATCTGACCGAGGGTCTTTGCAGGTTCTTGTCTTGACAATGTCGACAATATCCCATTTGGCACTGGAATTTGGGTTGTTGTTATCAGCCCATGTCCAAGTTGCTCTCTGAAAGCATTTGCTACCTCTGGATCCTCCAGATGCTTAGTGTTAAAAGCTCTTCTGGAGCCTTGCTGCCTTCGCCGTTTTGGGGCGACGTGAAGTGATATAGCTTGGCTCTGATGAGCCGATGATCAGTGCCTAGTGGTCTGAGCCACGCATGGCACGGGTGATGAGGACATTACTGCTATCTCCTTCTCTGACAATGATGTAGTCAATAAGATGCCAGTGTTTGGATCGTGGGTGTTGCCACGAACCCTTGAACTTGTCGGCCTGCCTAAGCAAGTTATTGGTGATAGTAAGGTTGTGTGCAGCACACCTGCTGAGGAGTAGTAGGCCGTTAGGATTACACTTGCCTCTTATGGTTCCCTGCCAATGTCAGCATCTCTGGCAACTCTGGAATTGAAGTAACCAAGGAGCATAACCTTATCTTCTCTGGGGATAGAGGCTACCAATCTATCGAGGTGAGCGTAAAAGGCCTCCTTGATGTCATCCTCTGCATCCCCTGTTGGGACGAATGCACTGATGAAAAAGGCATGGCGTGAGTGATTCAGTGAGACTCGGAGCGTCATGGGGGGCTCATTGATCCCAATAGGCATTTCAGTTAGCCTGTGTAGGATGTGGTGGCGGATGGCAAAGCCAACTCCACAGATGCGGTTTCTTTGCGCAACAGGCTTACCCTTCCAGAAGAAGTTATAGCCAGACCTCCGTTCTGTGAGTTGACCCCCGTCTGGGAGTCTGGACTCACTAGTGGCTGCAATGTCGATGTCATACCAAGCCAACACTTTTACCACAAGGACAGTTCTTCTTTCATTACGCTCATTTGTGCCAGTATTCAGAAGTGTCCTGACATTCCATGCAGCGACCAAAAGAGGTTGTATAGTTTGTGTTTGTTTGGATCTGTGATCATGATTGTGTTTTCGACCGCATAAAGATGACCTTACTGGGTGCGGTTGCCCAGTCAGGTTGGTTTTTTAGGCAGGCTATGTTTAGGGCACCTTTTCTAGCCCCATCCCCATATGGTGTGAGCAGAGTGGCTCCTCGAAAGGGCTCCTCAGTCACGCAGACAGGATCGGAGTGCACTGCTGCCTGGATCCCAGTGCATATACGACCGTCTTATCTGTGCCGTTCCTGTGCCGAGTTGTGACTAGAGACTCCCGGCAGTCATCTCTGCCTGTTCCCGTCGCCCCTCGTCCGTCGACACAAGACTTTTGGGGGTATAGGGGTTTCGATGATGACGAGAAGTATGATAACTGGATGATAGCTGTGCATGAGTTGATTTTTGTGGTGAGGCAGGAGCGCAGGCTACAACCACAAGTCTTGGCTCTCGTTTTTCCTGATCCAGTGGGGCAAGTGTTGAGATGACTGGGGAGAAGGAGAGTTGCAATGGACTACCGATAGACCAGTTTATTGGGTTTTGCCTTAGTAGCCTGTCCATCAGGCATTGCCTTCGTCCGCCGGTGTAGTCGTTGGGTTCCCATGTTGGTCACCTCTTCCGCCTATACCGCCATTGGGGTTTTGTGGAGCTCTGTAAGCATGTCTGCCTGATGCAGGGCTCCACCACAGATTTTTCGTTACTGGTGATCATGGTGTTAGTAGTGATCATGGTGTTAGTGATGATTGTGGTGTTAATGGTGATCAGTGCATGGTGTTAGTGGTAATCATGGTGTTAGTGGTGATCATGATGTTAGTGATGATCGTGGTGTTAATGATGATCATAGTGTTAGTGGTGATCATTGTGTGAGTGGTGATCATGGTGTTAGTAGTGATCATGGTGTTAGTGATGATTGTGGTGTTAGTGGTGATCAGTGCATGGTGTTAGTGGTAATCATGGTGTTAGTGCTGATCATGGTGTTAGTGATGATCGTGGTGTTAATGATGATCATGCTGTTAGTGGTGATCGTGGTGTTAATGATGATCATGGTGTTAGTGATGATCATGGTGTTAGTGGTGATCATTGTGTGAGTGGTGATCATGGTGTTAGTGATGATCATAGTGTTAGTGGTGATCATTGTGTTAGTAGTGATCATGGTGTTAGTGGTGATCATGGTGTTAGTGGTGATCATGGTGTGAGTGATGATCGTGGTGTTTAATGATGATCATGGTGTTAGTGGTGATCATGGTGTTAGTGATGATCGTGGTGTTTAATGATGATCATGGTGTTAGTGGTGATCAGTGCATGGTGTTAGTGGTAATCATGGTGTTAGTGGTGATCATGGTGTTAGTGATGATCGTCGTGTTAATGATGATCATGGTGTTAGTGATGATCGTGGTGTTAATGATGATCATGGTGTTAGTGGTGATCATGGTGTTATGATGATCATGGTGTTAGTGGTGATCATGGTGTGAGTGATGATCGTGGTGTTAATGATGATCATGGTGTTAGTGGTGATCATGGTGTTAGTGATGATCGTGGTGTTTAATGATGATCATGGTGTTAGTGGTGATCAGTGCATGGTGTTAGTGGTGATCATGGTGTTAGTGATGATCGTCGTGTTAATGATGATCATGGTGTTAGTGATGATCGTGGTGTTAATGATGATCATGGTGTTAGTGGTGATCGTGTGGTGTGATGATCATGGTGTTGGTGGTGATCATGGTGTTGTGTGATCGTGGTGTTAATGATGATCATGGTGTTAATGATGATCATGGTGTTAGTGGTGATCGTGGTGTTAATGATGATCATGGTGTTAGTGGTGATCATGGTGTGAGTGATGATCGTGGTGTTTAATGATGATCATGGTGTTAGTGGTGATCATGGTGTTAGTGATGATCGTGGTGTTTAATGATGATCATGGTGTTAGTGGTGATCAGTGCATGGTGTTAGTGGTAATCGGTGTTAGTGGTGATCATGGTGTTAGTGATGATCGTCGTGTTGTGATGATCATGGTGTTAGTGATGATCGTGGTGTTAATGATGATCATGGTGTTAGTGGTGATCATGGTGTGAGTGGTGATCATGGTGTTTGTGTGATCGGTGGATGATCGTGGTGTTAGTGGTGATCATGGTGTGAGTGGTGATCATGGTGTTAGTGATGATCGTGGTGTTAATGATGATCATGGTGTTAGTGATGATCGTGGTGTTAATGATGATCATGGTGTTAGTGATGATCGTGGTGTTAATGATGATCATGGTGTTAGTGGTGATCATGGTGTGAGTGGTGATCATGGTGTTAGTGGTGATCATGGTGTGAGTGGTGATCATGATGTTAGTGATGATCGTGGTGTTAATGATGATCATGGTGTTAGTGATGATCATGGTGTTAATGATGATCATGGTGTTAGTGATGACCGTGGTGTTAGTGGTGATCATTGTGTGAGTGGTGATCATGGTGTTAGTGGTGATCATGGTGTTAGTGGTGATCATGGTGTTAGTGATGATCATGGTGTTAGTGGTGATCATGGTGTTAGTGGTGATCATGGTGTTAGTGGTGATCATGGTGTTTGTGGTGATCATGGTGTTAGTGGTGATCATGGTGTTAGTGGTGATCATGGTGTTAGTGGTGATCATGGTGTTAGTGGTGATCATGGTGTTAGTGGTGATCATGGTGTGAGTGGTGATCATGATGTTAGTGATGATCGTGGTGTTAATGATGATCATGGTGTTAGTGGTGATCATGGTGTGAGTGGTGATCATGGTGTTAGTGGTGAACATGGTGTTAGTGGTGATCATAGTGTTAATGGTGATCATGGTGTTAATGATGATCATGGTGTTAGTGGTGATCATGGTGTTAGTGGTGATCATGGTGTCAGTGGTGATCATAGTGTTTATGGTGATCATGGTGTTAATGATGATCATGGTGTTAGTGATGACCGTGGTGTTAGTGGTGATCATTGTGTGAGTGGTGATCATGGTGTTAGTGGTGATCATGGTGTTAGTGGTGATCATGGTGTTAGTGGTGATCATAGTGTTGGTGATGATCATGGTGTTAGTGGTGATCATGGTGTTAGTGGTGATCATGGTGTTAGTGGTGATCATGGTGTTTCTGGTGATCATGGTGTTAGTGGTGGTCAGTGGTGTTAGTGGTGATCATTGTTAGTGGTGATCATGGTGTTGAGTGGTGATCATGGTGTTAGTGGTGATCATGGTGTTAGTGGTGATCATGGTGTTAGTGGTGATCATGGTGATCATGGTGTTAGTGGTGATCATGGTGTTAGTAGTGGTGTTAGTGGTGATCATAGTGTTGGTGATGATCATGGTGTTAGTGGTGATCATGGTGTTAGTGGTGATCATGGTGTTAGTGGTGATCATGGTGATAGTGGTGATCAAGGTGTTAATGGTGATCATGGTGTTAGTGGTGATCATGGTGTTAGTGGTGAGCATGGTGTTAGTGATGATCATGGTGTTTCTGGTGATCATGGTGTTAGTGGTGGTCATGGTGTTAGTGGTGATCATGGTGTTAGTGGTGATCATGGTGTTAGTGGTGATCATGGTGTTAGTGGTGATCATGGTGTTAGTGATGATCATAGTGTTAGTGGTGATCATGGTGTTAGTGATGATCATGGTGTTAGTGATGATCATAGTGTTAGTGGTGATCATGGTGTTAGTGATGATCATAGTGTTAGTGGTGATCATGGTGTTAGTGGTGATCATACTGTTAGTGATGATCATGGTGTTAGTGGTGATCATGGTGTTAGTGGTGATGATAGTGTTAGTGGTGATCAAGGTGTTAGTGGTGATCATGGTGTTAGTGATGATCATGGTGTTAGTGGTGATCAGTGATCATGGTGTTAGTGGTGATCATGATGTTAGTGGTGATCATAGTGTTAGTGGTGATCATGGTGTTACTCGACTTTAATATATTAATTCCATTCGACCTTTAAATTCATTTTGTCAGTTTTAATGAAGTTTGCCGACTGCTTCTTATACCACACCTCTGTAGCCTCCTTCAGCTGAGAGTAGCTCCCTCAGGTGTGGATCAGCATATTGTCCCTATGAAATTTCCGCCAAGGGTTAATTTCTGAATCTCTGTGGTTGAGAATTTAGCTACTTCCATTGCATGGATTCCATGTTTATTTCGATGGTCAATTGAAGAATTCAGGTCTCACCTACCATCACCAGACAGTTCAAGGAACTTGAGACTTGAAGCCATCCTCTGGTGACGATCCTGGGTGCTGAGGCTTAAGGAAACCCATCTTAGGGTTTGATAGGCCGGCCCATTATAACAGTGCTCTCGACTTGGGTTACAGTTGCATCACCATTGATGTAGCATCTGAAAGCCGTCATTACAGGGGTTATTCTCAAGGCTCTCACGCCTATTTTTTTAAATCCTTGGCCCATAGGGCATCTGCCACGATGTGTCGATGAACATCCTTTGCTGTGGAACATTCTTTTGTTAAAGATTTTATGACACTCCGGTGCCCAATTTTGCCAATAAATGCAATTTTCCCTAATATAGTGAAAACTCTTGCTCTGAAGCAATAAGTTTTAACACAGAAATCAAATTAACTGAAACAAATACTAAATCATTCAACTTTACGTTACCAACACCTGGAGCCTTGGCGTATTGCTTTTGACCGACTCTTGTCTTGTGTGAGTGTGTGTGTGTTTTTATAGTGATAAATGGGTTTGTGCACAGTGTGTGTACAAAGCACAGTGAGTAATATCATGGCCAGTCTTGTTAAGTTTTCTCCGATATAGTTTCATAGTGGAAGTTCTGACAGTGATCACGGCGATGTTAGAGATAGTGGTAGGTATAATGATGTGATGCTTCTCCCTTTTACTGAGTTTTGTAAAATTTTTAACACAAATTTAATAGAAGCTTATACTATTTGTTCGTGTAATAACACTTTTTCTTAGCTAGTTAGCCGGTTGTATTGTTTATGCCTAGATTATAAACTTAACCCATTTCGCATTATTTTAAGTAGTTAACTTATACTTTGGATTACGTAGTGACATAGCTTGTCTCCTGCAGGTCAGCAGCAGCAGCGGTGGGAGCGACGGCAACGGAGGTGACAAGTGTGACTGGGCGGGAACACTCCCGGACGTGGTGGCCGATCTCACTCTGGCCGACACCCCATTCACCCACCACTCTGCCATGCTCGGCACCCGTGACCATCACTACCTCGACATGGGCGACGCCCGCTCACGCCGCCGAGACGCCAGGCCCCCTCCACCACCAGTAACACCTCAGGGTCTGGGGGCTGCCCCCCAGGGACTAGGGGCTGCCCCTACCCAGTCCATGGTGTCAGGAGGCGGTGCCACTGGAGGAACTACGAGCGGCTGGCGGCACAACCCCCAACATCCATGGCCTTCTCAACCTCCTTTAGACCCACCAGGTGGTGTCACAATGTCTTCTGGTGTGGGCGTGGGTGTAGGGTGTATTGTTGGTAGTCTTCCCGTTGAGAGTGAGGGAGCGCGGGTGCGCAGTGCTTCCAGTGAGCCCAGAGGACCCGCGGGCAACGGCAGCGATCGTCGGGTTCGTTGCTCATCAGCCTCCAGATCCCGTCAACACCGCCCACGCCCACCCCCGGGGGACCGCCCACCAGGTAACACAAATGTGCCTCCCACCTCCCTTCCCCCGGGAGGAAGTGGCCACGGTGGTCAGCAGCCATACTCCCCTCCCGTTGGGTCATCGCAGCCTGGTGGAGGTGTGGGTATGGTGGGCGGAGTCCTGGCCCGCCTTGCTGGCTGTTACGAGAATTTAGAACCAGGACGAGAGCCTGGCGAGGGTGTGGCGTATGGCTACCAGGTGAGTGACCTGGAGGCCCTACTTACCGAAGCCTCGCCCTCCCGCCCCGCCAACCTGCCAATGGTCCTGGCTTCCTCCACGCGCCTCCATAACATGCGTCGCACGCCTGAGCCGCGCCCACACAACCAGCAGCCTGTTCGACCTTTCTTGCCTCTAGGAATAATTGTTAATGCTGTGTTTAAAACACGGGACTGGTTATACGTCCGTACAGCGCACGGGGCGGAGGGTTACGTTCCGTACCGAGTGTGTTTACCGCTGGGTATCTTACCTCCTCCCCGGGAAGGTCACGCTGTGTCGCCTGGTGTGACAGACGTAGGTGGTGGAGGAGTCTGGGAGAGTCGAACTGACATGTTCCAAGGTGGCATGGCACAGCTTCCCGGGGCACCTGCGGCACCACCTACCACGGGCGGCATGGGTGGTGTTGGCACAGAGGCTGGCGGCCAAACCCGCGGAAGGACCCGCGGGCGGCGACGACCACCCTGCATAGACTCGTCCAACCAGACAGACACCCAAAAGCTGCAACCTGGCCCCCGCAGCCTGTCGGAAACAAGGTCACCGCGAGAGACCCTCGAACCTCCAGCAGTAGCACCTGCGGCAGTAGCTGCCATTCCTGTTGCCACATCCCCAGATGACCATGTCCTGGTCTAGATCGTCGTTTGCCAGTCTTGTCATCTCGCATCCCACAAGACAGCATCGTTTCTAATATGTCTTTATACTAAGTGCAGTGACCACTCCGTGGGACTATGGCAGTGATTGATCCTCTGGCGCTACTTATTATACTCATCTAATATAAATTTTTGCTAGTAGTGAGAGGACAAGTTGGTTCTACAGGTGAGTGACCCCTCTGCCTGGCCACTACTGCGCGCACACCTTCCGCCAGTGTAGACAACTCTCTCAGAAAGGCTAAGACAGTGGTGCTGTAATGGACCACCTCTGACATGATAATGATGACTGGTGACCATCTGGATATGTCTTTATAAATAATAGCATCTTTTGCTGTTGATTATTATACCTTTGAACTCGAAGAGAAAATGCCAGTATATTCCTGGTAGTTATTGCAGTTAATTTATAAAACATATTTAATAGAAGAAAATATACAATTGGGCTAATTATGTTAATAAAAAGTTTGTCCGAATAAATATTGTCTATTGCTGAAACATGGTTTGAAAACTGTTGTTCTTTGCGGGGTAACAGTAAAATTTATGTACAGTAACACTAAGACACTCCAACAAGATCTGCACCACATATGACAGTACACGACACACACACACACACACACCTCAACACTAAGTAATACATCAACACTCAGTAACACCTCAGAAGTAAGTAACACCTCAACACTAAGTAACACCTCAATACTCAGTAACACCTCAACACTAAGTAACACCTCAATACTCAGTAACACCTCAACACTAAGTAACACCTCAACTAAGTAACACCTCAACACTCAGTAACACCTCAGAAGTAAGTAACACCTCAACACTAAGTAACACCTCAATACTCAGTAACACCTCAACACTAAGTAACACCTCAATACTCAGTAACACCTCAACACTAAGTAACACCTCAACTAAGTAATACATCAACACTCAGTAACACCTCAGAAGTAAGTAACACCTCAACACTAAGTAACACCTCAATACTCAGTAACACCTCAACACTAAGTAACACCTCAACTAAGTAACACCTCAACACTCAGTAACACCTCAGAATTAAGTAACACCTCAACACTAAGTAACACCTCAATACTCAGCAACACCTCAATATTAAGTAACACCTCAACTAAGTAGCACTTCAACACTCAGTAACACCTCAAAACTAAGTAACACCTCAGAACTAAGTAACACCTCAACACTAAGTAACACCTCAACACTAAGTAACACCTCAACACTAAGTAACACCTCAACTAAGTAACACCTCAACACTCAGTAACACCTCAGAACTAAGTAACACCTCAACACTAAGTAACACCTCAATACTCAGTAACACCTCAACACTAAGTAACCATTCAACACGCAGTAACACCTCAACACTAAGTAACATCTCAACACTAAGTAACACTTCAACACTAAGTAACACCTCAGAACTAAGTAACACCTCAGTACTAAGTAACACCTCAACACTAAGTAACACCTCAACACTAAGTAACACCTCAACACTAAGTAACACCTCAACACTAAGTAACACCTCAACACTAAGAAATACCGCAACACTAAGTAACACCTCGGAACTAAGTAGCACATCAGAACTAAGTAACATCTCAACTCTAAGTAACACCTAAGAAATAAGTAACAACTCAACTCTAAGTAACACCTAAGAACTAAGCAACATCTCATCTCTAAGTAACACCTAAGAACTAAGTAACATCTCAACTCTACGTAACAACTTAACACAAAGTAAAAACCTCAGCACTAAGTAACACCTCAACACTACGTAATATCTCAACACTAAGTAACACATAAGCACTAAGGAACACCTGAACACTAAGAAGCATCTCAGCACTAAGTAATACCTCAGAACTAAGTAACACCTCAGAAATAAGTAACATCTCAACTCTAAGTAACATCTTAACTCCAAATAACAACTTAATACTAAGTAACACCTCAATACTACAGTATGTAACACCTAAACACTAAGTAACACCTCAACACCAAGTAACACCTCAGCACTAAGTAACTCCTCAGCACAAGTAACACCTCAAAACTAAGTAACATTTCAATTCTAAGTAACAGCTTAACACTAAGTAACACCACAACACTAAGTAACACCTCAGAAAAAATAACATCTCAACTCTGAGTAACACCTAAGAACTAAGAAACATCTCAACTCCAAGTAACAATTTAACACTAAATAACACCTAAGAACTAAGTAACACCTCAACACTAAGTAACATCTCAACATTAAGTAAAACCTCAACACTAAGTGACACTTTTGAAATAAGTAATTTATCAACACTAAGTAACACCTTAATACTAAGTAACACCTGAACACTAAATAATTTACCAACTATAAATAATGTCTCAACAGTAAGTAACACCTCAACAGTAAATAACATCTTATTAGGACGTAACACTTCAATTCTAAGTAACACCTCAATATTAAGTAACCCATCAGCATTAAGTAACACCTCAATACTAGTAACCCCTCAACCCTAAGCAACACAATATCACTAAATAAGTTACACCTGAACACAGAATAATGTCTTAAGATTAAGTAACACCGCGACACTGAATAATACCTTAATATTAAATAATATGTAACACGTAAATACTAAGCAACGCTCACAACATAATCCTGAATAACATACAAAAAACATCCGCTATAATGCTCGGTAACACAAGAGTAAATTGGTGTGCTGTTCAATACCTGTTGCCGAGGTCACGTGTGTAGTGTGATAGACTTCAGAAGTGGTCACGTGTGTAGTGTGATAGACTTCAGAAGTGGTCACGTGTGTAGTGTGATAGACTTCAGAAGTGGTCACGTGTGTAGTGTGATAGACTTCAGAAGTGGTCACGTGTGTGGTGTGATAGGCTTCAGAAGTGGTCACGTGTGTAGTGTGATAGACTTCAGAAGTGGTCACGTGTGTAGTGTGATAGACTTCAGAAGTGGTCACGTGTGTAGTGTGATAGACTTCAGAAGTGGTCACGTGTGTAGTGTGATAGACTTCAAAAGTGGTCACGTGTGTGGTGTGATAGGCTTCAGAAGTGGTCACGTGTGTAGTGTGATAGACTTCAGAAGTGGTCACGTGTGTAGTGTGATAGACTTCAAGTGGTCACGTGTGGTGTGATAGACTTCAGAAGTGGTCACGTGTGTAGTGTGAGAAGTGGTCACGTGTGTGGTGTGATAGACATCAGAAGTGGTCACGTGTGTAGTGTGATAGACATCAAGTGGCGTGTGTGGTGTGATAGACATCAGAAGTGGTCACGTGTGTAGTGTGATAGACATCAGAAGTGGTCACGTGTGTAGTGTGATAGACTTCAGAAGTGGTCACGTGTGTAGTGTGATAGACTTCAGAAGTGGTCACGTGTGTAGTGTGATAGACTTCAGAAGTGGTCACGTGTGTAGTGTGATAGACTTCAGAAGTGGTCACGTGTGTGGTGTGATAGGCTTCAGAAGTGGTCACGTGTGTAGTGTGATAGACTTCAGAAGTGGTCACGTGTGTAGTGTGATAGACTTCAGAAGTGGTCACGTGTGTAGTGTGATAGACTTCAGAAGTGGTCACGTGTGTAGTGTGATAGACTTCAAAAGTGGTCACGTGTGTGGTGTGATAGGCTTCAGAAGTGGTCACGTGTGTAGTGTGATAGACTTCAAGTGGTCACGTGTGGTGTGATAGACTTCAGAAATGGTCACGTGTGTGTGATAGACTTCAGAAGTGGTCACGTGTGTAGTGTGATAGACTTCAGAGTGGTCGTGTGTAGTGTGATAGACTTCCAGAAGTGGTCACGTGTGTAGTGTGATAGACTTCAGAAGTGGTCACGTGTGTAGTGTGATAGACTTCAGAAGTGGTCACGTGTGTAGTGTGATAGACATCAGAAGTGGTCACGTGTGTAGTGTGATAGACTTCAGAAGTGGTCACGTGTGTGGTGTGATAGACATCAGAAGTGGTCACGTGTGTGGTGTGATAGACATCAGAAGTGGTCACGTGTGTGGTGTGATAGACATCAGAAGTGGTCACGTGTGTAGTGTGATGGAGCTAGAAGTGGTCGTGTGTAGTGTGATAGACATCAGGAAGTGGTCACGTGTGTGGTGTGATGACCAAGTGGTCACGTGTGTAGTGTGAACTTCAGAAGTGGTCACGTGTGTAGTGTGATTGACATCAAGTGGTCACGTGTGGTGTGATGAACATCAAGTGGTCACGTGTGTAGTGTGATAGACATCAAGTGTGGTCACGTGTCAGTGTGATAGACTTCAGAAGTGGTCACGTGTGGTGTGATGGAGCATCAGAAGTGGTCACGTGTGTAAATGTGATTGACATCAGAAGTGGTCACGTGTGTAGTGTGATAGACATCAAGTGTTCACGTGTGTAGTGTGATGAACATCAGAGTGGTCACGTGTGTAGTGTGATTGACATCAGAAGTGGTCACGTGTGTAGTGTGATAGACGTAAGAAATTGGTCACGTGTGGTGTGATGGGCATGAAATTGGTCACGTGTGTAGTGTGTCAGACTTCAGAAGTGGTCACGTGTGTAGTGTGATAGACTTCAGAAGTGGTCACGTGTGTGATGACATCAGAAGTGGTCACGTGTGTGGTGTGATAGACATCAAGTGGTCACGTGTGTATTGATAGACTTCAGAAGTGGTCACGTGTGTAGTGTGATAGACATCAGAAGTGGTCACGTGTGTGGTGTGATAGACATCAGAAGTGGTCACGTGTGTAGTGTGATAGACATCAAGTGGTCACGTGTGTAGTGTGATAGACTTCAGAAGTGGTCACGTGTGTAGTGTGATGGACATCAGAAGTGGTCACGTGTGTAGTGTGATAGACTTCAGAAGTGGTCACGTGTGTGGTGTGATAGACATCAGAAGTTGTCACGTGTGTAGTGTGATAGACTTCAGAAGTGGTCACGTGTGTGGTGTGATAGACGTCAGAAGTGGTCACGTGTGTAGTGTGATATACTGTACTTCAGAAGTGGTCACGTGTGTAGTGTGATGGACTGTACTTTAAAAGTGGTCACGTGTGTAGTGTGATATAGTGTACTTCAGAAGTGGTCACGTGTGTAGTGTGATGGACTGTACTTCAGAAGTGGTCACGTGTGTAGTGTGATAGACTTCAGAAGTGGTCACGTGTGTAGTGTGATAGACTTCAGAAGTGAGGGTCATTGAGTGTAGCCAAAGTCATTAGGGTTACATAACAGTATGGACAATAATAATGGTGTGACAGGTCAGATGGGGGCCGCACCTGGATTAAAGCGTCATGATGCTAGGTTTTATTAAATAATTATAGTTAAACACAGTAAAAATGAAGCGCAGATGTTAGTGTTGTCCTCCTGTAAATCTTTTTTTTTTGTGAGAGTATAATATTTTGTTTACAGATCCACAATTTCACAGAGAACATATTCTTCCTTTACATTCTACATAAGTTTTCAGATACAGGTATAAGAAGCACTTTTTAATGTTTAGCGAGTAAAGAGTTTCATATACCATAGTGATGGAGACAGCTGTCGTCGTAAATCAGATGCATAACAGTTTAAATCTCAGTATAAAAACATCTTCATGAATGAGACAGTAAATTCATCATGCTAAGGATACTTGGCCGTCAGACGTGTGGCGAAGTGCCAGGGGAAGGGTATGAGGCTGCCTCATGCCCAGTACAGTCTGGCAACTTCTTGGAGGAAAAATGTATTTGGCCACCTCGCAACCGGTACTGTGTGGTAACTCATAACGTGTCCCGCGTAGTGTTGCTTCTGGGAAGCTCTTCGTCCAACACCATGGCATCTTGGGTGACGGCCCACCACCTGCTTTATACCCGTACAGAAAGACAATTTATCACGTAACCCAAGAAAGGAGCACACTATGGGACATTGGATAAAGAAGAAGAGCCGGGACAAAGACTGATAATGAAGAAGTGGAGGGTGCGGGAGGAACCTGACCTTGGTACGTCCAGTAATCTTGCACCTGGCAAGCATCTGCTCTGCTTCCACCACATAACTTAACCCGTAACGTCCTTCACCGTGTTATTATTACTCATTCCGGTGACTTTTGATGACTTCTGGGTCCGTCTTTTAAATCCTTAATATAGCTATACCGTAATGATCGTTAACCAAACTACAGTCAATAAGGGCAATTTCGGCTGATCATCCCATCGTCTCCAAAGCCATCTCATTACCGTTTCATCAGCTTGATACAATAAGCAGCGTATAATCGTGTGGAATAAGAAGATAAAGGTCGGGAATGAGTATAATTTGAAGGGTTCTCTACAATTAACTGCTGCAATATTACAGTTTGGGCAAGGTAGCAGCGGAATACCAAGTGAGCAGCCATCACCGCGCATGTATAATATACCAGTATTAAAGGTTATCTTAACTTGCATAATGGAGTATAGTGGTGGACTCGAGCTACCTCACACCAGCGTCCTACGGGCGCCCCGCCATTCAGCAAAATACGACCACCTACAGAAACACCTCCATGGCCTGAGGCTGCTATTTTGCTACCGGTCACTATGTGCTACCGTCTTGAGCATCAACCACACTACCACTTTCTCTCCGTTACAAAAGTGATATATTAATAAATAAATAAAGAAACAATTTATTAAATTACGAATATAATTATCTTTCATTCTCATGTTATTGGTAGTTTCTGTAGTCGTTTAAACTGGTGTCATCTAGTGTGTTATGAGGAAATACATATTTCATAAATGCTGTGGTTGTGGTGAGCCGGAGACGGAGGAGATGGCTGACCCCTCCATCATCCTTGTGCGTATCTGAGAGACGGTGAACTTCCCAGCAAGTGTGCCGATGACTCCTTGTGACTACATGCTAGTCGACTTACCTCACACCAAGTAATACATGTAGTCCACTGAGATGTGAAGGAACCAGCAATGATAGGCTAATGGGTAGGTTGATGTGACTTAATCTTATTGCTACGTGCACGTTAATGTGAATGTCTCTTGTTAGTTCACAGCGCTTGTAGTCTTAACATACTGTATTCGTCCACTGAAGTTGTTGTAAACAATATCTTATATGGTTGGTTCAACATTTAAGACTCGGGTTCACTCAGAGTTTGATACGACAAAATAATGGTGTTCGTAATTAAAGATGTAAGAATTCATCTGACTGATAGATTAATGTTTTAACCACAACAATTAACGTAAAAATTTCTTTGGAAATATTCTGTACGGTAAACTTGACTTGCCTTAACAGTATGGTCACTTAGAACGTACTGTTAAGGTTCGTCTTATTGTAATACTGATGCCGTTGTTGGATCTTGTTTTCGTTCTTTTATCAGATCTTCAGATAGAAGTAATGTACACAGTACGAACTAATGAGAATCTGCCTCCTTGTATGTGTGGGTTATCAAACTATTGCAAATCTTCCTGAGTCAATACTGTTATTCACTCTCAGAATTATATTATACATTTCCTTTCAATATAAACCACTTTACGCGTACACTTGCACTGTCAGTTTACCTGCATAAGAACTACACCTCCCCCTGTGTAAAGTATATTCGTCCAGTGTGTTGGCTGTTGTGGCGCCCCCCTCCAGTATCATCTGGAAAACTATTTTTGGTGAGTTTGTTCGTGTTTGAAAATGTTGTTACAAAAATCTTCCCGCTTGTCATTAACAGTAATATACCGTTAATTTTTGGTTATTAGTATCATGCCGTGATTATTTGTGATTTTGTCATTATTGATAATGTTTTTTTACTATTGCTATTGCTATATTAATATTGTTTAGATTTTATCATAATAGATATTCTCACTATTTCCATTTTCTTTTGAATTTATTTGTGGAAACTATTAGTGATACTATCCCTGATCTAGATATATTTTATATTAATTTGAAATCACAAAATTTTTCGATTTTTTGATAAAGTATTTCTAACCTATTGAAGGACTGGTACAGTAGGTGGCGTTAGTTGTAGGGCAAGACTGGCGACACACACATACACACACACACATACACACACACATACACACACACACATACACACAGACACACACACACACACCTACACACACACACACACCTACACACACACACACATACACACAGACACACACACACACACACACACACACACACACCTACACACACACACATACACACACACACATACACACACACACACATACACACACACACCTACACACACACACACACATACACACACACACACACACACACATACACACAGACACACACACACACACACACACACACACACACACACACACACACACACACACACACACACACACACACATACACACACACACACACATACACACACACACACACACACACACACACACAGACACACACAGACACACCTACACACACACACACACACACACACACACACACACACACACAGACACATACACACACACACACACACACCTACACACACACACACACACACACACATACACACACACACACACACACACACACACACACATACACACACACACACACACACACACATACACACACACACACACATACATACACAGACACACATACACACACACACACACACACACACACAGACACATACACACACACACACACACCACACACACACACACACATACACACACACACACACACATACACACATACACACAGACACACACACACACACACACGTACACACACACACACACACACACACACACACACACACACACACAGACACACATACACATACACACACACACACACACACATACATACACACAGACACACATACACACACACACACACACACACACACACACATACACACACACATACACACACACACACACACACACACACACACACATTCACACACACACACACACACACATTCACACACACACACACACACATTCACACACACAAAAAAATCAAACCTCCCCAAAAATTCATCTGAATTAAAAAAAGATAGTTCACTTAAATCAACTTAATGTGAATATTCATAATAGACTATTTGACAGTGGCTAACAATATCATTTTGTTGAACTCACGATGAAATAGTTGTCCTGGACATGAAGTTTGTGTTTGATGGTTGAGATGGATGGTGAGAGAGGAAGACTGCCAACAGGAGTGGGTCGTAACTCTCCTCCTCTTCAGAATCACTGTTATCTTCACCAGATATTGTCAGGTTCTAAAAATAATTCCTTCGACATAAAATGTTAGGTTAAAAGCATGACTATACATTTTCTTCAATCTGTTCCAGATTAATTTTGGATAAGCTGAGATTTATGACAGCTATGATCAGGGTCGGGATTAAATGTAGCGCATCTTGCCATTTGTTCTGATTGTTTAGATCTCACAAAACTCATGTGCAGCTTCAATCCACACACGGCACAATACTCCCACTAGGGACCTCAACACGTACGCTAGTTTTCATCCTGGAGTGTATCAGTGCCTGTGTGTACCTGCGGATGATACTTGGCATGACCAGATGAAGACGCCGACAGTGGTATCTACGCTGCATGGTTGATGACGAAAATTTTGATTTGTCACCTTAACAGTAATCAAATATGTAGTACATGTGTGTAGAGGCTCATTATTTAAGTTGTGTTTATGTTTCTTGGATGGAGCGAGTTGGTGGAGCAGTGACTGCAGACGTCACAATAACCACGCACCCTCGAGAGACTTTATTTTATTTATCAACATGAGAAGCAAACTATAAGTATTTATAAATGGTGAACATAAAGAATGGAAGCCAGAGACTCATATACAGGTAGTTATATAAACAGGTGAGTAGCGGTGGTGTGTGCAGGCAGGGGGGGGCGGTCACTTAACCTCCTGCACTACAGGTGTAACGCACACATAAAAGTGTTTGGTTGTAAGACTGGCAACAATCACCTACTACATTAATTCGGTTAAATGCGCAAGTAGATGGTTTGTGATCGATAGTGACAACCAGTTATACTTACAGTAGTCAGTGACTGAAAGTACCAGTAATTCCCGCAGGTGACTGCGTTATATTTATCATATCCGTATTTATACAATACTACTGCCATAAAAGTGTTACCGGGGTCTGCTACGCCCGCAAGTGAGTAGTAGTAAATTAAAAATCCCAAATGAAACAATTATCAAGACTATTAGTATATTGTGTCTGGCAGAGCCGTATCTCACAACATCCGCAGCACTATACATGCATGTATCCATGTTCTTGTAGACCTAGTCCGGAGTATTCTTACACTGTGTTGTCTTTATACAAATGTGTAACAAAAAAAGGTTGTGTTACTGATGTTGATAGCATGAAATATGAAAAATTTGGGCAATATTTCTAAATTAGTGTGTACTAGAACCATACATTCTTCTGGACAAAGCTCAAATGATATTACTAAGAGGAAGGTATAGCAAAATACCTCTACTTCAGGTCACAAGCATACCAGACAGAGGACAATATGGTTCTTGTAAATACTATTTGGAAAACGTTTCCCTTAATATCTAACTTTGCAGAAAGCGTGACGCGATAACAGCGACAACAACCCGCAACAATGTGTCAGTGTCTGGCAACGGCTTCACTGCTCTTGTCACACAGCTAATGTGTGATACCCAACACCCAGGTCTTTTGCTCTCTTAAGATTGTATACTTTACAACCATCTCCATGTGATGACACAAGTACAGTAACTAGTCTGGTATTTAACACGATATTCTTTGGTAACAGAGAGATATGGTGAATATAAAACTAGCAGATGAAAGCTTTCAATGTTTCTCTGGTCAGCAGTTGCGGGTCAGTTGTCACTGTGTGTCACTCACTGTCTGTGTGTCATTCTTAATCCATATCAGTATTTCTAGTAATATAAAGATTGCAATATACGTGTCAATTTGTTGTGGATAAATGGTGTAGTATTTATTAGTCATTCTTTACTCAATTTGCAATCAAAATAGTGAATTTAGTACCAGATGAATAAAAGAGTATGCCAAAGATAAGAGTTGTGTTTAATGTATTCCCGGAGGGGTGGTGGTGGTGGCGAGGAACACCACTACTAACACCTCGTGCACCATACACATTATATATACTCACGCCACACTCTCATATGCCATCTCCTTGTGTAACTAGCTCCATCACTCACCTCTATATTTACTTTATTTCTCAGTCTTAAAATGCTAAGACATCCCCCGTAAATGTGTACTAACTCTTATTAAAGAACTCTGAATGACCTTTGATAAGACACTGATGTTGGCTGGACCACACTCTAAACTCTTCTCCCACACGCACTATGTTCAGTGGCGCCGTACACGTTCTCTTCATTTCCGCACGTGTCTTTCAGTATGTTATTTGGTATATATTAAGTACTCTGGTTCCGAAGTTTTTCACAATCTTACATGACTTTTCCTGATGAGGGGAAATTTTCCTTCTAAAAGGAACGCATAATTAAAATATAAGAATACCAATAAGACTAATAAACAGATAAATGGGAAACGTTAAACAGAAACCAGCTCACTATTTATTCTTAATTATTATCGTGATATAATTTGAAATAGTTTCGGAAACTTATTGATGAAACTATTGTACCCAATAAGATTTACGCTGTCTCCCACGCTCAGGGGCAAACCAAAAATGTTGAATTAGTACATAAAGCAAAATTTTTCTTGACTGTTAATATGAAACAAACTACCGCATACAAGTTTTGGATAAATAAAGGCGGCAGCCAGGTGTTGACTGTGGGAAGGAGGTGCATTGTACCCTGACTGGAACAGACCTCGAAAAAGTCGTTTAATGACAGTGTACATTTTAGTACAATGATTGGACGAAACTCAGCACTGGCTTGTGTTGGTTGCATTAGAAATTCTGGTGCAGGCTCTCTAGCCACAGAAGGTCCATAACTCTCTGAAACAGTGGTGGTGATAGCAATCAGACGATAATTATCTGTATGGCGGGAGTCTTTCGACCTGGCCTTAAGTAATGGTATGATTGACACACACATAAAGTCATCGTGTAGGTACTGATGTAGAACCATCACAGGTAAAGTATTTGACATTACTCCCGCCTTAAGTAGCCGGACAGGTATGTTGCAGCAACCCGTGGCCTTACTGAAGGATAGGGATTACAACACATCCCCCACTTCATCATCATGCAAACTATTATTTATTAGCGTAAACGAGTTAAAGGCAAAGTGATCTGGATATTGCCGAGGGACTACTAAGACAAGCGAAAAGAAAGGTAGGAGGGAGGAAGAAAGGGAGAAAGGACGATAGACACAACACATAAACAGGCACCCCCTGTATAGAGAAATGGAAAGCTCTCAGTTACGTGGAGCAGACGTGGAGCCAGTCTAATAAATTACAGCGATTGCATTATTATAAGGAGTTCATGGACTTCTGCTGCCATATAATTTACCCAACATAGCGTGTGAAAATGCTACTGGTGGTAGATTACCATCCTGCTTATACAAGCGCCACAGTACTATAATGGTAGGCGGTGGGTAATGAAGAAGGTCGCCACACTTCGCTTCTCGATGGAAAGAAAAGCAAGAGGATGTTTACAGGAAGAAATCTGCTAGTGGGAGCTTATGTCGCCTGCTCACCACGGCTGCCCTCCCACCATGTGCACCACGGAGCTTCCCTCATTGAGCCACACAGGCTCTTGCGCTCTACTTACCGTAACTTTTAACTAACGTTTTCTCTTGATGCATCTTTACACTTCTACCTCACTGCATGTATTTTGTCCAAGTTACAATAACTTTACTGTCCTGTATATGGTAAAGAGCTGGAAAGATTTTTGCTTGTATAAATATGTTACCAACAGTGGCGTACCGTGGTTGCACTGATGATGCATGCAGAACACTACATTATATCAGTTATCAAATCAAATATCAAGTAGGATATGGCCTTTCTCTAAATAAGGGTTGTCAAGCTTTTATAAACACCTAATTTCTTAAATTATATCAGTGGCATCTGACAAAGTATCTATTACAAATCTTTAAATAATGGGTGCAAAAATACTTACTGCAAAACAATATACTGTATTAAGGTCTCAGTGTAATCTACAGTAATTTAGAAATAAAGTAGTTAAAATAAAATGACTAGGCATTATGCACAATGCTGGCCCTCTGTAAAGTTGCCAATGATCTTATTGCTGAACATTTAAATAATTTGTTAATATTTTTATTTATTTCATCCGATTATTATTTCAAGTAAGACAGAAAAGTGAATAACTTTCCCAAGTGAAAAACCTGTAACTGAAAGCGGACTTTAGAGTTATTTAATAGGGTTGCCATACGTCCGTATTTTCCCGGACATGTCCTCCATTTAGGTCTCGAAACCTTCACCCGGAAGTAATTTTTAAAATTCTTCAATACTACGGAATTTCATGCTTCCACCATTTTCTCCACGGGAAAAAACATGAAACTGTAATGACGAGAGAGACTGAGAGAGAGGGGAGGTAGAAACCGTAGAGATCTCGTTCAGTTTTCGTCAGCTGATAAGTCACGTGTACGCCTGTACTGTGTTGTCATCTTAGCTGTCAAATATTTGATTGATAAGGGGGGGGGGGGTAGAAGTTGATGATGGGAAGTGTTTTGACCAAGTTAGAAACCTGAAGCAGTTTGTGGAAAATTACAAGAGTGATGAAGAATTTAGTAATCTGCCAATACATAAAAAGTGAACCAGATGCTTTGAAAAATCAAAGAACATTGAATGCCACTCAGAATTGTTAAGAATTGCGCAATTCTTCTTTGCTATATCATCTCACAATGCAAATGTAGAAAGAGTTTTTTCACTGATGTAAAGTCAATGGACAAAGGAAAGGAACATATTGGGTGTTGAAACAATGAAAGGCATTCTGACTGTACAGTACAACTTCCGAGAAACATCTTGCAGTGACTTCTATACCTTTCCAAAGAGCAATCAGCCAATACTGAAAAAGATCCGATCTACAGAAAAGTATGCATGGGCACGTAAAGTCACACACACAGTGTGGGAAGAAGACTGCAGCTAAGGGAATGAAGATATTCAGCCTTAAACAAAGGTATTTTTGTTTTAAGATTTCTATACCATGTACAGTATGTTGTATATTAGCCTACATTAAAAACACAATGCAATACAGTACACCGATACTGGTATATATATATATATATATATATATATATATATATATATATATATATATATATATATATATATATATATATATATATATATATATATATATATATATATATATATATATATATATATATATATATATATATATATATATATATATATATATGTATATATGTAGGCTATATATATATATATCTTGATAAAATCTTATCCACGTTTTCATTGTGGATCTACATATATATATATATATATATATATATATATATATATATATATATATATATATATATATATATATGCAAATATGCAAAATTAATTATCACGGCTGCTTCAAGGTTACATAGCGCCAAAGTGTGTGCCGGGCGGGGTTGGGGGGGGGGATGTCTTTGGGAGTGTCCTCTTTTTTTGAATGTTCAGATGCGGCAACCCTATACAAGTATGTATTTAAAATAATAATGTGGATCAGTTTTGTCCAGCTGACGGAGAGCTGCCACCGGTGTACATACAGTACATAGCCTCTCTACAAGTGAATGCAGTTTTCGAAGTGCATGCATTTGTACCCATTACATTTACAGAAACTTTATTAAATAGCCACTCTTATAGAACAACAACTCTTAGGTAATATAATATCACAGTATAATATAAGACTTCATGCTTATTAAGGGAAAAAAGTATTAAATTTTACTAAAATGGCTCAAATTCCTTATGCTCCAACACAAAGTACATTTTAGCATGTTATTGATAGGATGGCTACGTCTTTGTGTCCACTGAGTGTAAACTGTGAAGACTAAAATTAAATCTGTATTATTAAAGATACTATTTTAAAATACATTTTGCTTTCTACTAGGCATGCAATGCCTTCATTAAGAATACGCCACTGGTTACCAGGTGTTTGACGCGGCTGCATTGGACCATCAATGTGAAAAAATATATAAATAAAAAGGGATGGGAAAATGTCGACATCTTTTTCAAACTTACTGAAAGAGCAAGAGTACGTTTGTTATACGTCCCTCATATATGGGGACGGCCGTCCTTTATACACAGGCTAACCGATCGTAAACTGGACTACAGAGCTGCACTTCAGGTTTTAGTGAGTGTAATTTATTGCCATGGAATGAAACAGTGAACTCCCACCTCACGTTGGTGCTTAAAGATTTTGTTTAGTGGCAACAAGGAGCGAATTAGTCTGTACTTCTGAGACGTAATGCTGAAGTCTGTTTCCTATTTTCACCACAAATCCAACAATAGGTGATAGAAAGGGATGGATTTTTCAAGAATTTCCAACATGGCCTGTAAACACGTCTGATTTTGGCGGCAGCTACGTCACTGAGCAGAGTCAGACATTTATTCTTATTCCAGTCGTATTGATATTTTGTGTCACAATTTTTATCATAGGGCGAACACTAACACTGGCACCTCGCTGTTCACTATGCTCTTCGTTTATGATTTTAAGAGCGGCTTTCTTAAGGAGCGTTATAACTCGACCAGAAGTTATGGTGGAAGTGTCATCAGGGTGCAGACGGTTGTCTAAGTAGTCGCGTTTCTGGAAATCAACATGGAATCCATATACAGTGGATAAGGTTGGCGTCCGTCTTAACCCTAATGAGGCATAGCTGGATTCGTCTCACTAGAGCCTGACAGACTGGTCGGGGTGAGGTGATCGACTTTAGTCCAGAACGAAAATCAGTGATCACCAGACCATTCCGCCCCCCATCCAGCAAGTAACTGATGGCTCCTAGGATGCCCTGTAGTTCACATCTTGTGTTCGTCCAGTCCGGAAGGCGACTCATCTCTTCGGCGACATACGCCATTCCGGAATACGCCTTCTGTACCTGTGTCCAAGAGTGACCGTCGATGTAGACGACGACCGAGTTCCCTGGGATGACTTTTGTGACTTCAATGAATATTGAGGTTGAGGAATTAAACAAAGAAGGTGTGGAGTAGAATTTGGTAGCCTCTTCTTCCCCTGTTCGGACAATGGAGCAGGTTTCGAAGGTCATTAGAGAGGCGGCCAATGAAGGTGGGTGAGACGTGCGGATCCTTTAAAACCGTTAAACTTCAAAGGTGGTGACTAATATTTTCACTCTATCTTGGACACTGGTCAGACCTAACTCTTTCCTCTTGCTTACTCTCCGGGTCGTCATTAGACAGTCTAGGATAAGTCGCATTGTTACATTCTGCAAATTTTCAATGGACGCAAGGTCGGTGGCTGATAGTGAGCACTGATGTAGGGCGTGGTAGTCTATGAGCGACAGCATGTAGGCAATAGAAAGTTTTAGCAATGAGGACCGACACATCAGCACAGCTGCTGGTGATCCACTTCAGTGGTTTTATCCGCTCTTTGATCCGGCTAGAGAGAGAGTGTGTGGACCAAGAGGGTGAACCGTGCCTCGAGGAGTGGTACAGGGAAGGTTGTCTGGAGCACCTAGGTGTAGGTATAGCTGGCAGATCTCAAGGTCATTACTGTTGAGGGAAAGGGGTTCAGGTAGTTAGCGTGGAGGGGCGAGGTAGACTTTAATTTTCTCGGAGGATTCTTGAAAGGTGATAATTAATGAGCGTTGAGGCGAGGCTGCCCGCAAGCATATCTCGTCAGCATAGCTGGCAATCCGTTCTTTCCCTCTCTGGGAATTGGAGCCATTAGACGATGCATGGCGACGTTAAATAGCAGGGGGTCGAGTACCCCGCCCTGGGGAGTGCCATGTTCAAAGGTCCTATAGTCATCGAAGGCGCCCTCGAAGAGTACCCGAGACAGGTATTATGGACAGTTCTAATCTCAGGACGCGTATCCCGATATGAAAGTAGTTGATATAATGGAGCAGAACCGGACATAGTGGCCCTGGCCACCTTGTTCGACCGCCTTGTTATTTCCAAACACATTTTTTTTATCATATTCGCCACTTATCAGCTTACTAGCCGTTTGGGCGGTCTATCTAGTGTTAGTACAGGAGGAAACTGGGGACCGGGAAACCTGTGGTGTTTGGTAGTGAGGATCACACTTGATAACACCCTTCTCACGTGTGTCCAGGCCGAAGCTCGAACCCTTGACATATTGGTGAGAGTTGTGCGTTTCCTGCTGTACCTTCGTTATGCAAAATATCTATCGCCAAGAAACAAATCACACCTGACTTATTTTTCAAAATAGCTATGCAAAATAAGTCACACCACACTATATCTACCCAGGTTTGATTTCATAAATGGTTTCAATATGGCTATTGTTCTTTAATATCTTGACCAACGCATAACCTGTGAGTTGCTCATGGCTCACGGCATGGGAGTACTATCTATCAGTATAGGGATAATAGGCTCCCTATGTGTGGTTTTTACACAGGTATAGTGAAGCTTATTGTGTTGGTGCAAGAGTGGTGGCTTGTTCTAATTAGCTAACCTAAGTCTAGGATGATGTATGTAGGAGGGGCTGCAGATGAGGGGGGTGACACAGGGTCCCAATGTCCCATCTCTCTACTTTATTTTGCCCCCAATCTCCCTTCTCCCTGATCTCCCTTCTCCCTGATCTCCCTTCTCCCTGATCTCCCTTCTCCCTGATCTCCCTTCTCCCTGATCATGGGGCACTTAAGTTTCAAATTTAACGAGTTAATTTTTTTCCGATTAAATTAAGTTACCTTGACTTTCAAACATTAACTAGTTAATATTTTTTCAATTAAGTTAATGTAAGTTAACCAGTCTGTGACGAATTTGCTGAGAGGAATTTTCGTGTGGATTAAATAACTTAATAAACTGTAAATGTATTACAAAAAATACTCAATGAATAGTTTGAATACCTGAGGCAGTCTGGCACACTACTGCTTTGTTCACTCACCGGGTGTAAGGGTCCCTGTGTTTTATATTACATACTTGTTATTTTTCTAAAGAGTTAATCGATAATTAATCGGAATTAATCGATAAAATTTGACAACATTTCGATTATTTAAGTTAACTAGTATTTTAAAAGTTAACTACAGGTAGTTAACTTAATCGTTAACTTGTAGAAGTTAACGATTAAATTAATTAATTGCTCCATGCCTGCTCCTGTCTTCCTGTAATCATCCAGCAATAACCAAAATCACGTACCACCTCTTGCAATCAGACAATATGGGCAAAGAGTTGGAGGATATCCTAGAATCTGAGTACTTTTTCCGCAGGCCTTCAGCGGGTTTGTTTACATACGCAGAACGGATGTTTTTTGGTTCCGTGCATTCGCAGTATAGTAAAATGGTACATATCTCGCAGGTGACATTTTGTGCAACACCGGTACCCAGCAGAGAGTGACCTGACGGCCACGTTACCCAATTAGGAAGAGCCACTCAAAGATCTCAAGAAGTAGAGGGTGGGTGGGTTAAAAGAGCCTTGAGCTTGACGAACACTCCTTGAATCACTAATAACGAGGGGCTGTCTCTACCTTTCAGTCACTCACCTGTGGCGTCCCCAAGGCACCAAGATGGGACCACTATGCTTCTTTATGCTTGTCAATGATGCCCTAAAAGAAACCCCTGCTCGCTGAAAATATGTCGACGACTCCATCATTGGGATCAGTGTCAACAATTCTGCTCCCGACTATACCGCCCTTCAGGATTTATCGAACAGTCTCCAAAACTGGGCCACCAACAACCACGTCACCATCAACCATACCAAGACCATGGTTATGCATATCAACTCCTCCGACGTTGTCCCACCCCCTTCAATTATTTTAGGTCCCAACACACTCCAGGTTGTAGATTCCACTAAGCTCCTCAGCGTCACCAGAGACAACAAACTAAATTGGAAACCACACGTCAGTGAGGTTGTCAAATCCTCCAGCTTCCGTCTCCACCTCCTCAACCGACTCAAGTCCCTCGGAGTTCCTGCCCCCGAGCTCCTCAGTGTATACTCAACATTCATACTTCCCAAGCTCACCTATGCCTCCCCTACCTGGTCTTGCTCCCTAAATGCCACACAACGTAAAAACCTTGAAAAAAGTACAAAAGAGGGCATGCAAGATTATTCTCTCCCCTTCCTACTCCACATATCAAGAAGCGCTCAACACAATGACCCTCTCGGCTCTCACTGACCATCATCACGACCTCATCTGCAAATTTGGTGAGAAGCTTCTGCACCATTCTCGACACCGGCTCCTACTACCAACCGAGATCCCTCGTCCGAGAATTCCTGTTCTACACCACAACCCCATCCAACCTATACGAGCACGAACTGATCGCTATAAGAACAGCCCAGTCCCAACCATTGTAAAAAATATCAATAACTTGTAATCAAGCAGTGTATTCACTCCCAGTCAATCTTACTTTTTGTACTGTCACTATGTTGAAATGCCCTGTAGTTTGAACTTCTCTCCACCTAGTTATTATATATCATATTTGTATCACATATGTTACGTGTATATTATTTGTAAATCAAGAGACCCATTCCCCAATTATGAACTGTATGTTTTCAGCCTTCCGGCTGCCATGCTCTTTCAAGAAACCGTTAATTATTATTATTATTATTATTATTATTATTATTATTATTATTATTATTATTATTATTATTATTATTATTATTATTATTATTATTATTATTATTATTATTATTATTATTATTATTATTATTATAACGGTAAAAATCCTGTTCTCCAGGTGACGGTCACCTTCAAGGCCAGGGGAATCACTGACAACTCTGTAGAAAAAAATGAAACGGCAGTAGGTAACACACCGCTTCGGGTAAAGTTAGATACTACTCCATGTCTGAGACCAGCATTAAACTTGGATCCAGTGGTAAAAAAAAAGAAGCAAGACCATTGGTGAAGAGCACACAACATGGTGGTCAGTACCCAGGTTATGTCATAATGTCATAATAGCTTCAATAAAACTTTGAGAGCAATGAATATAACGTAGAACACGACCACTAACAACAGTAATATTCTCTTACTTCACAAAACCAAATCTCATAAAACATTGCTTACACCACACACATATTAATCAGGTGGTGTCATGAGTACGATGATGCACTTCCAAAACGTCTTAAAGTTTACCAAACATTAATTTGTCCCGCCATATTTGTGAAGCTGTGTGTATCAACCGAGCCCGGGGCGTTCCTCCTCCTCCTCCTCACAATGACGCTCTGTCAGTGAGAGGTTTACAGACTCATTATCTCCACGACACAACTTATACTTTCACTATAAACTTCATTAAGATGCTGAGTGTTTTTCCCAGGGAAGACTTGCTTACGTCACGGTGCCGCCAGGGAGTCTGGGTGAGAAGATAACAAAAAGTGATTTATTTATTGGAAAAAAAAAGGTGGTCATGACGGCATATAACGAAGGATATGTGTGAGGTGGGCCAGGCTGTGTATGAAGGAGGATGTGCGTGATGTGAGTGTGACGAGTGTGACGGTGTGTATGTGTGTGTGTGTGTGTGTTGGAGGGGTTGTGACGGTGTGTACCGGTGGATGTGTGTGATGGTGGCTGTGTGTGTGTGTGTGTAATACTACTACTACTGCTACTACTACTACTTTTTTTTTTTTTTTTTAAACGTGGCCTCCAGCCTCCCCCAATAGCCACACCTTCGCCACCATTTATTTACCTTAATATTAAATATCCTAATACATAAGAAGCTATCCTATCTGTGTTAAATTAGCAGCAGTTGTCGGAGTAGGGGCAGAAGCTCTCGTTCCCCTGAGGCAGAGCAAAGCCGACCGAAGGAGAGACAAGGACAGTCGACATCTCATCCAGGCTGTAACATAACTTCTGGGCTGCTGCTTCTGTTCGGAGATCAGCTCCGCGAGTCTGGCGTAGAAACATCTTGCACTTGGGCCCATCCCACCCGAGGTTGTGAACACTAGAGGAGTGAAGCTGCCTTGATCAACATTTTGAATTCTCTCCCCATATGCCCTTCTCTTGTCGTTCTCGTTCCTCCTATGCGCAGCATCGAGAGCTAGGTTACGGTGACAAACGGCCATGGGATAAAAAATCCTGATGTCGAAGAAAGCTCGCTGTCCCCGCGTCCAGAATCCTCGAGCACTGACGACCACACGGGCTTCGTTAGATGTGTTTGAAGTCCTGTGTTGGAAGATCTCGCCATCCAGTGAAGGAGGGTCGGTTCTACCATGACGTCCCGGCAGATTTCCTTCAACATATTTGCTGTGAGATCCCTTACCTCGTCATGCCTCATGCATATGAAGCCCCCCTTCTTGCAGACCATGGCGTGATCGCCATCATAGAAAGAGCCACACACGCATTGGGAGGGCAAACCATCTACTGGCCAACCGTACCTTAGAGCAATGGCATCTGTGAATTCTTGTTTGTTAAGGCTGAAACCATTTGCCCTTATCGGTAACGTAGTTAACCAGTTCGAGGCGCCCACCTCCTGCGCTATAGCTACTTTTTTTGTCAAGTTTTCTGGAACCAGCAGCAATAGTTGCTGCAATATGTCATTTTGGCAGTGCTGCCGATCTGTTGTAATGGACCTACGGATCTTATTAACTTCGCTGGTGTCCACTTCCCCTGTTGCATTCTGGGCTATTATGTGGTCAGTGAGGGCTGCCGTGAGCTTAAGTGAATTTTGATGTTCAGAGTCAGCAATCTCCTCTGGATTAGTTAGTCCCATCCCTCCCAGTCTTGGTGGAAGTGCAAGAAGTGTTCTTTCTGCTCGGGTTAAGTCGGGGTGTTTCACTAGTTTGGGAATGAACTTGACACTGATTGCTTCTTCCAAAGGGTGGAGGAGGGGTCCGATCTCAGGGATGGTACGCATCAGGTAGTTCCAACGATGCTTGACTCCATGTGTGAATGCTGCAAAGGCCGCATGTGGCTCTGTGTTAGCAATCTCCGATAGAGCTTGGATTTCGCTAACCCACTCATTCACCTTTCCCGCTACGTACTGGGTCTTGAAGTCCGTAGTGCCAATTACTGCGCCTAGATGTCTTTGGCCGTCCTTAGTTATTTTGACCTCACTTTCGCCGAAAACCTCCACAGCCCGATCATAATGATCTGGCTTCACGATGAGGAAGGATTTGCTGGCGTTTGGGTGGTACCCTATTTGTGGACCTCGCGATGTTACCAGGTCCCACCACTTTTTGATGCCCTCCACTTTTCCTGCTCCTGTGAGGTCATCAGCATATGCCACTTGTTTGACCCCAGTTGTTTCATACTTTATTTCTTGTTGGAGCACTGATAGGCCTATTGCATACATTGCCATTGCAACGGGGTCCCCCTGTGTTGTTCCCTCGGTCGACTGTAGGATGGTATCACCTCGTAGAGCCTTGTTGTTTACTATGTAGAGGTCTGAAGGATTCCTATACGAATTTTCAACATACATCGCAAAGCTAGGACACTTGATCTTGATGTTGTGCAGTGCAGCCTTGCGGTTAAGTATGTTGAATGCGTTTGAAGCATCCACCAGGAGAACGGCCTCACAATCACGCTGCTCAAATATCAATCTCATGGCGTGAATGGCCGCCTCCCCACCAGCCTGGTGGCCAGCACACACTTGTAGGTTCCCTGCTGCTGCCCTGACATCGTCCTTTACCACCTCCATTATGCACTTTCCGATGATCCGCCTCAGCACTTCCCCCACCCCTATAGGTCTACATCCTGGTTTCTTTTCCAGAGGAGTAAGGCGGCAGGCCGTCAGAGCCTGGAGGTGATGGCAGCAAGAGGATGCAAGCTTTCTTGCAAGGGCGGCAATGGCAGCGCAGAGATCGCTTGCTACAGGGCCAAACTTGTTTGTGCTGAGGATGACTCTCCAACCGTTTGCATCCAGACCTGAAGGGCCGGCTCCTCCTCGAGTCTTCAGTGCCTTTTTCCACACCATCTCTCCTGTTATTTTCTCGAACAGGACAGCATTTGGTGGGATATAGCCACCCTGGAACCGGATGCCTTCATCTTCGCTTGCAGGGGGATGTTTCTCTTTCAATAGTTTTAATGTCACTCTGTTTATTGGCATCACTCCACTGGAGGATTCCTGTGTGAGAGATCTTACCGCGAGAGACACTTTTCCCACACGCATTTTGTTTCCAAATTTTCTTGCCACGTCATCGGTGTTTTGCTTTCCGTCACCCGTAGATTTTAGTCTCTCCTGCAGTGTTCTTGCTTCACATAGGAGATCATCTAGGGCCCCAGTCTGCCACATTGTCAATCTTCTCTTCATTGCTGCCACATTTTCTTTGTGCTTAGCCTTTGTGTGTGTCCTCTGACAAAATAGATGTGGTATTATTGCCAGTATTTGAAGAGCTAGGGGGGCGAGGAAGCGGTCCTGGGTGTAATCAGCTACTACTACTACTGCTACTACTACTACTACTACTACTACTACTACTAATAATAATAATAATAATAATAATAATAATAATAATAATAATAATTCACGGTTTATTGAAAAAAGTTCTACAGCCCGAAGGTTGAAAATATACATTGGACATAAATGACCTATTACATACATTGGTGGTTTAACAAAAGTCTTCATTAGAGAATGGTAAAGGAACTTACAGTGAACATACAGATTAATGTTTACAGTGGTCACGTAGGTCATATGTGTGTGTGCGTGTGTAATAATAATAATAATAATAATAATAATAATAATAATAATAATAATAATAATAATAATAATAATAATAATAATAATAATAATAATTAACGGTTTATTGAAAAAGTTCTGCAGCCCGAAGGCTGAAAATATACATTAGACAAAAATGACCTATTACATACAAAGACATGGGGTAGGTGGGTCGTTTAACAAAAGCTTTCATTACTGAAAGGAGAAGGAACATGAATTCATCATACAAATTCTTGTAGTTTACAGTAGAAGGCCGGGCTGGTCTTTTGTCCTACTGTGTGAGGTCACATAAGCCACGAGGTTCAGTAACTCGTCCATAGGTGTTGAAATGAAGGACCTCACGTTGTCATGGAGACATCGGGTTGTGTGGTGTTCACGTGGCATAGTGACTCGTCCTCGGGTGTTGATATGAAGGACCTCACGTGGTCATGGAGACACCGGGTGGTGTGGGAGGGTGTCACAGTACTTCACTCTCTGCTGGGTGGTGTTGCATTATCTCGAAATCAGGTGTAAAGCCGACCCACTGTTGTTCCCAGGGTGGACTGACTAATACCGCTGGTCAGAAGATGGTGGTCAGTTCCCAGGGGTGCTTATTTCACTGGTGGGTCACTGCTCTCACTGGTGCTGTCTAGTGCTGAATTCACTGGTTTAAACACTGTTCATAATTGTTCAACACTAATCAAGAGTGAGAAACGATATACATTATGTATGTTGTGTTGTCCAAGTAAGAGAAACAATTGAGACCCTGCAATTTGTGTGTAAATGAGGCAGAAAGTCAGATTAGCAACCTGGGATTTGCTAAAAAAAATTTTTGATGCCATATGGCAGCAGGGTCTACCAATAGACAATACATTATGCTTCCAATATCTTCCCAGGCGGTAGTACCTCCCTGTTTGATAGCTGTGTGTGTGTGTGTGTTTTGTGTGTGATGGTAGATGTGTGTGTGTGTGATGGTGGATGTGCGTGTGCGTGTGTGTGTGTGTGTGTGTGTGTGTGTGTGTGTGTGTGTGATGGTGGATGTGTGTGTGTGTGTGTGTGTGTGTGTGTGTGTGTGTGTGATGGTGGATGTGTGTGTGTGTGTGTGTGTGTGTGTGTGTGTGTGTGTGTGTGTGTGTGTGTGTGTGTGTGTGTGTGTGTGTGATGGTGGATGTGTGTGTGTGTGTGTGTGTGTGTGTGTGTGTGTGTGTGTGTGTGTGTGTGTGTGTGTGTGAGCAACACTTGCACCGCTGGATCAGAAAAAAGGGAGAGCCAAGATGTGTGGTTGCAGCCTGCGCTCCTGCCTCACCACATAAATCAACTCATGCACAGCCATCCAGCTCATCATACTTTTCATCAACATCAAAACCCCTATACCCCTTAAGTCCTATGGTGACGGACGAGTAGCGATCGGAACAGGCAGAGATGACTGCCAGGAGTCTCTAGTCACAACTCTGCACATGGATGGCACAGATAAGATGGTAGTTTATGCACTGGGATCTAGGCTGCAGTGCAATCCGGTCCTGTCTGTGCGACTGAGCAGCCCGTTGAGGAGCCACTCTGCTCACCCCACATGGGGGAGGGGGCTAGAAAAGGTACCATAATCATAGCCTGCCTACATAACCAACCTGACTGGGAAACCTCACCCAGTAACATCATCCCTATAAAGTCGAAAACACAATCATAATCACAGATCCAAACAAAAACAAACGATACAACCTCTTATGGTCGCTGCATGAAATGTCAGGATCCTTCTGGATACTGGCACAAATGAGAGTCCTGAAAAAAGAACTGCCCTTGTGGCAAAAGAGCTGGCTAGGTATAAGATCGACATAGCAGCCATTACTGAGTCTCGACTCCCAGACGAGGGTCGACTCACAGAACGGAGGTCTGGCTATACCTATCTTCTGGAAGGGTAAGCCTGTTGTGGAGAGAAACCGCATCTATGGAGTTGGCTTTGTCATCCGCCAATGACTCCTACATAGGCACACAGAAATGCCTGTTGGGATCAACGAGCGCCTCATGACGCTCAGAGTCCTACTGAGTCACTCAAGTCATGCCTTCTTCATTAGTGCATGTGCCCCTACACTGGATGTAGAGGGTGACATCAAAGAGGCATTTTATGCCGACCTTGCCAGAGTGCTAACCTCAATCACCAGAGAAAATAAGGTTGTGCTCCTAAGTGACTTCATTGCTAGAGTAGGCAGAGATGCTGATAAATGTCAGGGAATCATTGGGAGAAATGGATTAGGCAAGTGTAATCCCAACGGCCTACTCTTCCTCAGCACGTGTACTGCACACAATCTCATTATCACCAAAGCATTGTTTAGGCAGGCCGACAAGTTCAAGAGTTCGTGGCAACACCCACAATCCAAACACTGGTATCTCATTTACTACATCATTGTCAGAGAAAGAGTTCGCCGAGAGGCCCTCATCACCCGAGCCATGCCTGGCTCAGACCACTATGACACTGATCATCGGCCTGTCAGAGCCAAACTCTCACTTCACGTCGCCCCAAAACGGAGAA
The DNA here is from genome assembly GCF_018991925.1 of Homarus americanus. Taxonomy (NCBI): domain Eukaryota; kingdom Metazoa; phylum Arthropoda; class Malacostraca; order Decapoda; family Nephropidae; genus Homarus; species Homarus americanus. The sequence continues at coordinate 8,512,025 of NW_024734615.1, read as the reverse complement.
GGCAATAAGCCTCCACAAGAGATTTTAACACTAAGCGTCTGGAGGATCCAGTGGAAGTACATGTTTTCAGAGAGCAGCTCGAGCATGGGCTAATAAACAACCTGACAACAAACGATCCAAATCCCAGTGCTGAATGGGATATTCTCGACACAGTCATGACAAAAACCTGCAGAGAGGCCCTCGGCTAGATCGAAAGAATACACCTGGATTGGTTTGATGAAAATGACCCGGAAATCAACGTACTCGTAGATGATAAACATGCTGCTTTAACTGACTTACAGAAGAACCCTCAGCCTCGGATCAAAGTTGATACCTTCCGCAAGAAGAAAGTGGCAGCCCAGAGCAAACTTTGCAATCTAAAGAACGATTGGTTGAAAAATAGAGTGTATGAAATGCAAAAAAATTATAGAGCAACACTAGATATGCGAATTTTTCAATTCCACCAAAACAATTTATGGGTCAATCACTCTTGGCACAGCCCGCCTCCGCTCATCCGTAGGTAACTCCCTAATTAAAGACGAAGAAGGCATCCTTCAGCACTGGAAAGAGCACTACCATTCACTGCTCACTGACTACCCAGCAGGTCCCTCAGCATCCAGAGCTAACCCACCTCAACTATCCTCCATCCCTGAAAAAGGGAGGTACTGCCATCAAACAGATGAAAAATAACAAAACCTCAGGGTCCTGATGGAATCCCAGCCGAGGTGTATAAAGCAGGAGGGCCTCTGCTTACCTGCCGTCTCCACTTTCTCCTGGAGAATATATGGGAAAAGGAGGAAATCCCCAAGCTCTTAAAGACACCTCCATTGTCAATATTTGTAAGAACAAGGGAGACTGGCCAGACTGTGGCATCTACCGCGGGATTTTGCTGCTGTCCGTAGTTGGCAAGATTATCGCCTGAGTCCTCCTAAACAGACTTCTTCCTGAGGCTGAAAACTTCGTCCCAGGATTTCAATGTGGCTTTAGACCATCACGTGGCACCACTGAAATGATCTTTGCTGTCCTCCAGATACAGGAAAAGTGCAGAGAATAGCAGCGTGACCTGTACATGGCCTTCACTGACCTAACCAAAGCCTTTGACTCGGTCAACAGGGAAGCCCATTTGGCGGCCACCAAAATTCATCGCCATTGTGAGGCAACTCCACGATTGTATGAACAGCAGTATCCTGTACAATGGCACCCAGTCTGAGTTCTTCTCCATCCAAATGGGGGCAAATCAAGATTATGTACTGGCATCAACTCTCTTTTCTTTTTTCTTGGCTGCCGTCCTTACTCTTGCCAGTGCGACTTTAGCTGTCGGGGTGGATATCCAGTACCGCATGAAAGGTCTTTTCAATATCAGACGACTCCAGGCAGGACCAGAGGTATCAGCCACTTCTATCACTGAACTTCAGTATGCAGACGACCTCACCCTCATCGCTCACACTGAACGTGACCTACAGGAGATCCTGAACACCTACTCAGATGCGTATGCACATTTCGGCCTTGAGGTGAATGTACGTAAGACTCAGATTCTCTCTCAGCCTGCCTCTGGTTCAGCCACACCTCCATCATCCATCCAGCTTAACAGTACTATCCTCTCTAATGTTACCCTCTTTTAGTATCTCGGCTCCCACCTGTCCACTACCACGGACATCGATGAAGAAATTCAACATCGGATCAGATGAGCATCTCAAGTCTTTGGCAAACTCCTTACCCATGTCTTCAGCTTTAAGGGGCTGAAATTATCTACAAAGTAGCTCGCATATCGAACAGTGGTCCTCCCCACCCTGCTATATGGAAGCAAGATATGGGTCACATATAGGAGGCACCTCAAGGCACTTGAAAACTTTCACCAACGTAGTCATTTCCATCCTCCGAGTTCGCTGGGAAGACAAGAGAACAAATGGCAGTATTCTCGCTGATCGAAAAATAACAACTGTAAGAGCATCAAGGCTATAGCATTATCTATGAAAAATTACGCTGGACAGGGCCATGGACGACAGTAGAATGCCAAAGCAGGTATTTTGCAGTTACCTAACGAATAGTAAACGTAACGCTTGGATGAGCACCACACGAGAAGGTGTCAATTCTTTCGAGTTAGACCGACTGCACACCAAGGCAGACACGCGCCAACGCCGTAAGGAGGCTGCCGCCGCCCCTACTGCATTAGTTGTAGCCCTCCACGCGTGCAACATCTGTGAACGACCTCGCCGGTACAGCATCGGCCTCTCTAGTCACCTCAGAGCTCACCAACGAAAGTGACATCCTTAGTAACTCATATCATTGTATCATAGCTGGATGATTGTCATACTAGATTCCGAGTGACAGCAAAGTAGTAGTTGTAGGTTATGTATATAAGCTACTGTGCCGAGTAGCAACCCTGTATATAAGCTACTGTGCCGAGTAGCAACCCTGTATATAAGCTACTGTGCCGAGTAGCAACCCTGTATATAAGCTACTGTGCCGAGTAGCATTTATATATATCATCACGTGGCAACACTGCACGTTATGTGGCAACATTGCCCCGAGGCTGCCATATGGCAAGGCAGTCTCAGTCTGACTGTGTGAGCCCTGCATGGCACACGCTAGTCACCACTTGTATTTCTCTCATCCATAATAAACGGACTTCAGTGTTACCCGGTGTTTCCCTACCCTTCACTGCATTCTTCAGGGAACACTTGTAACCACCATGGCGCAGTGGCTAGGTTCTGTGGACTTACAAAGTGTGTGAACAATGCCGACAGTTACGTCTGCCGGTGATGCGCGTCGACTCATAGTGTGTTGTGTTGTGTTGCGCTGTGTTTCGCCGCGATGTGCAGTGTTGGGCCGTCACAGTGCTTTTTAGTGACGGTGGCAGTGTTAGTGTCAGTGTATTAGTGTGTGTCTAGAGCTGAGAGTTGAGCATTGGCCTGTTTTTTTTGTGGTACCCACAGAGCACGCAGGCGTACACCCTTCTCGTGTGACATCCCGGGAGACACTGACAGTCTCACTCCCGCTGCGTCTCTAGCCACCGGCATTAAGGCCACCACGAAGTGCTCTCTCAGACACACACACACACACGCACGCACGCACGCACTCACTCACGGGCAGAACAGTGGAGACTCTGCATTATTTCTGCGCTGTTTATGTCATATATATGTGGTTCGAGCTGTTGAGGCGCCACTTTATATACTAAACAGTGCAGTCCACGCACACACAAAGATGGGCGGTAAGAAGGGACAACGTCAAGATGGGAGACACGACTCCCCACCACCTTCTCCTCCACCGGGCGCAGACTCTCATCCTCCACCTCCAGTGACGGACATTGCTACAATTCTGAGGTGGATGGACGACCGGGACGAGCGACGTAGAGAGATGGAACTTCAGAGGGAGGAGACACGAAGAGAGGAGGAAAAGTTGCGTTTTGAGGCACTATTGGCGACCCTGGCGCTAACCCACCCTCCCTCACTCGCAGGTAGCGCGCTTCAAGGCGCCAGTACACTCCCTCCTCCAATACACCAGCGTCCTCTAGGTACTCTTGCCTCCAAACAAACAGCTCCCAAGGCATCTGTTCAACCCCCACCCGCCCTCTCACCAGACGTCACGTTTCAGCTTTTTCGTGAGTGGAGGCGGCGTTGGACAGATTACTCCACGATGGTGGACCTTGACAGCATGCCTCCAAACAAACAGCTCATCCAACTGCGGATGTGTTTGTCGCTGGAGACCCAGAGAGTTTTGGAGCACACGTTGCAAGTGCCTCCCGATTCTACCTCTTCAGTGACGGATGTGCTCGACCTTTTACAGGAGCATGTTAAGGGTCGGAATAACGAGGCTTTGCGTCGCCGTGCCTTCACCAGCTGCAAGCAGGCGGAGAACGAATCCTTTGACGACTTTTTTGTGCGTTTGAAGAGTTTGTCAGAGGAGATCGACGTCTGCAAGGCGCACAGCCGGGAATGTGAGGAAGCCTGGATCAAGCACGGGATCTTGGCAGGTGTCAGGCAGGAAGAGTTGGTGCAGCGACTCATCCCCCTGGACGCTTCCTCCACACTCCAGGTGGTAGTGACTGAATGTCGGTCATACGAGGCCACCAAGTCCGCCACCTCTGCCTTACGGGCCCCACCTGCTGTGAGAGCTATCTCACAATACAAGAAGGATAAGAAGGCGGCCAACAATGTGAAGGCTGCCACACGTTCTTCCACGCCTCCGCCTAGTGCTTCCTGTGGCAGCTGTGGAAAGCAGCACAGCCCCAAGACTTGCCCGGCCGCCGACGCACTGTGTCGTGGATGTGACCGTAAGGACCACTGGTCTAACACAGACAGGTGCCCTGCACGAGGCCGCAAGTGTCAGGCCTGCGGTCGTTATGGACACTACGACAAGTGCTGCCGCCAACCCATGCCCAAAAGCCCGAGACGAGGAGGAAAGCAGCGCACTTCCCTCGGGGTGGTTCGCACGCAGCCCCCTCCAGATGGCCCACGAAGCCCCAAGCAGCAGCGGAGTCACATCAGGAGGGTGGAATCGACCACACGCCCCAGGGCTACACCTTCCCCCACCATCCGCATCGCCGTCACACACGGTGATGTGTCAGGTCACATCGAGGTGATACCGGACACCGGAGCTGATACTACGGTGATTGGGTTGAAGCACCTCCAGAAACTGGGCCTCACCAAACGCGGCCTGGGACCACCGCCGCAGCTGCAGTACTACAATGCGGATGGTTCCCAGATGCCGGACGCTGTGGGCTCCTTTCAAGCCGAGATCACCTACGGCGACAGGTCGTGTCACGGATGGATCGACGTGCAGCCTACTCTCGCTACACCCTTGTTGTCGTGGGAGCACTGCAAGGAGTTAGGCGTGGTACCCAGAGACTTTCCCGAGCAGATCCCAGCTGCTTAGTACACCACCAGCAGGGTGCGTGAATCAACGAGCGACGCGCCTGGCGCTGCCGCACGGAACGGCCCAGAACCCGCGTCCACTCCCGCCCCGCCTTCACCCAAGTCACGGCTGCTTCCTCTTCACAGCGAGACGTCTCCTTCAGCCGCAAGGGCCTACTTCCTGAAGGAGTACTCGGATGTGCTGGTGACGAAGGAGGCCCTACGGACCGCGCCACTGAAGGCTATGGCGGGTCCGCCTATGAGTATACACCTGCGGGAAGATGCACAGCCGTTTGCCATACACACTCCCAGGTTGATTCCTCTCGCCTTCAGGGATTCAGTCAAGAAGGAACTGGATTCCATGGTGGCCCAGGGTGTCATCGTACCCGTTGGTGACGACCCATCCCCTTGGTGCCACCCTCTAGTCGCTGTGGCTAAGACTAACGGTGGAGTGAGGATTACTACCGACTTGTCTAAGCTTAACAGCCAGGTGTCCCGTCCCGCCCACCCTTCACCCACACCTTTTGCAGCTATACGGAGTGCGGATCCGAAGGTACGGCACTTCTCGACGATGGACGCCCTCTGTGGTTACTGGCAGATCCCACTGAAGAAGGAGGATCAGCCACTGACCACTTTCATCACGCCTTACTGACGCTTCCGCTACTGCCGTGGCCCTATGGGATTCGCTGCTACGGGGGACGCCTTCTGTCTCCGTGGTGACATGGCACTTCAAGGCGTGACCAACTGCGTGAAGGTAGTGGATGACGTCCTCCTCTACGATGAGGACTACCTGACGCATCTTCGCCACATCGGCGAGGTACTGACCAGGTGTAGGACGCACGGCATCACTCTGAATGCCGAGAAGTTCGTCTTGGCCGCACCTGCAGTGTCTTTCTGCGGCTACCGACTGTTAAGGGATGGCATTGCTGCAGACCCAGAGAAAGTTCGCGCCATAGCGGACTTTGCAAAACCTGCCAACCTTACGGATCTTAGGTCTTTCATGGGCCTGGTGAACCAGCTGGCAGAATTTTCTCCTGACGTCTCCGCCGCTGCCGGGCCTCTCCGCACCTCTGATGAGCCCCAAGAGGACTTTCACGTGGACCCCTGACCACGACCTCGCCTTTCAAAAGGTGAAGGAGGCCCTGTCAAGTCCACCTATCCTCGCTACTTTCGACCCAGCGCTCCCCACCGTCCTCCAGACAGACGCCTCGCGCCTGTACGGGGTTGGTTACGCCCTTCTCCAGGATCACGGTGGAGGAAAGTACCGGCTCGTACAGTGTGGCTCTCGCTTCCTCACCGATGCTGAGTCTCGCTACGCTACCATCGAGCTGGAGCTGCTGGCAGTGGTATGGGCCTTATCGAAGTGCAAGTTTTACTTGATTGGCCTACAGCACTTCGACCTCATCACAGACCACAGGCCCTTGGTCCCCATTCTTAATCACTATTCCCTGGACGCCATCGAGAATCCCCGCCTCCAGCGCCTGAACGAGAAGATTTTGGCCTTCGTCTTCACCGCAGCTTGGCGCGCAGGTAAGGAGTTGTGCATCCCGGATGCCCTCTCCCGCTCCCCAGTCAGCCGCCCTACACCTGAAGACGAGATGCTCAGCACCGAGGCCGGTTTCTCCGTCAGCAACATCGTCACCTTGCAGGCCATACAGTCCCTCGCCAGCACCCAGGCCTCAGTGTCGCCACCCGACAGCGATCTGGCCCTTGAGGAACTACAGACCGCGCCACGCGACGACCCCTCCTACACTCAGCTCTTGGAGAGTGTGAGGACTGGGTTCCCTCGCGACCGTTTTGACCTCCACAACGCCCTACGCCCGTATTGGAAGATACGTGAGGGCCTCTACGCAGATGGGGACCTCGTCCTGTACGGTGCCCGTGTGGTCGTCCCTGCAGCTCTCCGTCGTCGCGTTCTGGCCCGCTTACACGACAGCCATCGTGGAGCAGAGGCCACCAAGCGCCGCGCAAGGCAGGCTGTGTACTGGCCCGGCATTGACGCGGATATCGTCAATACGGTCCGTGCCTGTGAGCCGTGCCAGATCATGCAGCCCAGTCAACAGCAGGAGCCCCTCTTGTGCGACGACGAACCCACCAGGCCCTTCAAGTCCGTGTCGGCTGATTTCTTCAGCACAGCTGGGAAACATTTCCTAGTTGTCGCCGACCGACTCTCTGGCTGGCCTGTGGTGGTAATCTGTGGCTCGGACACGACGTCCGCGGCCACCATTCGCCACTTCCGGCACCTCTTTCGTGACCTGGGCGTCCCAGTACGTCTGCGGACGGACGGTGGGCCCCAGTTCACCAGCCGGGACTTCACAGGATTCCTGGAGCGTTGGGGAGTCCGCCACATCGTGTCAACACCCCACTACCCACAGTCAAACGGCCATGCTGAGGCTGCGGTCAAGACAGTCAAGCACCTCATCCTCAAGATGGCCCCTTCAGGCAACATAGACTGTGAGGCGTTTGACAAAGGACTCCTGGAGTTACGTAATACTCCCACCCACACAGGACGCTCCCCTGCCCAGATCCTGTATGGTCACCCTCTCCGCTCTTGCGTTCCTGCACACGCCAAGGCCTTTGCGAAGGAGTGGCAAACCAGAGCCGAGAGCTGTGACCGCCGCGCCGCTTCACGTGCCCAGGACGCCAAGGCTCGGTATGACGACCGTGCCCGCCCTCTTCAGCCGCTGGAGATTGGTGCCCTTGTCCGCGTCCAGGACCCGACGACGACACGTTGGGACAAGGTGGGCATAGTGATGGGCGTCGGCCGGTCGCGGGACTACAAGGTCAGGATGCCGAGCGGCCGTGTCTGGTGGAGGAACCGCTGCTTCATCCGGCCAGTCCCACCCCCTGCTGCTGGCCCCCTGACCGAGGACGAGTCACCTACACCTCACGAGGATCCGCCCCACAGTGCACCTCGACGCTCGGAGCGACTTATGACTAAGAAGTCCGCTCAAGACAAAGACTATGAGCGTGAGGGGGGAGGGAGATGCAGGTTATGCATATAAGCTACTGTGCCGAGTAGCAACCCTGTATATAAGCTACTGTGCCGAGTAGCAACCCTGTATATAAGCTACTGTGCCGAGCAGCATTTATATATATCATCACGTGGCAACACTGCACGTTATGTGGCAACATTGCCCCGAGCTGCCATATGGCAAGGCAGTCTCAGTCTGACTGTGTGAGCTGTGCATGGCACACGCTAGTCACCACTTGTATTTCTCTCATCCATAATAAACGGACTTCAGTGTTACCCGGTGTTTCCCTACCCATCACTGCATTCTTCAGGGAACACTTGTAACCATCAGTAGTAGTAGTAGTAGTAATGTGTGTGTGTGTGTGTGTGTGTGTGTTAGACTCACTCGACTTGGGTAAACGACCATTTCCTGAGGTTAGTTGCCCGACGACTGGGGTTAGTGGAGCTTATCCGAGGCTAATGGAGCTTATCTGCGGTTAGTGGAGCTTATCTGAGGCTAATGGAGCTTACCTGCGGTTAGTGGAGCATATCTAAGGCTAATGGAGCTTACCTGCGGTTAGTGAAGCATATCTGAGGCTAATAGAGCTTATCTGCGGTTAGTGGAGCTTATCTGAGGCTAATGGAGCTTATCTGCGGTTAGTGGATCTTACCTGGGGTTAGTGGAGTATGTCTTGGGTTAGTGGAGTATATCTGGGGTCAGTGGAGTATGTCTTGGGTTAGTGGAGTATGTCTGGGGTTAGTGGAGTATGTCTGGGGTTAGTGGAGCATGCTGGGGTTAGTTGAGTATGTCTTGGGTTAGTGGAGTATGTCTTGGGTTAGTGGAGTATGTTTGGGGTTAGTGGAGTATGTCTCAAGTTAGTGGGTATGTCTTGGGTTAGTGGAGTATGTTTGGGGTTAGTGGAGTATGTTTGGGGTTAGTGGAGTATGTCTTGGGTTGGCGGAGTATGTCTTGGGTTAGTGGAGTATGTACTGTGGGGTTAGTGGAGTATGTTGGGGTTAGGGAGTATGTGGGTTAGTGGGAGTATGTTTAAAGAAGGAGTATGTCCTGGGTTTGGATATGTCTTCTGAGGGTGTCTTTGGGTTAGTGGAGTATGTCTTGGGTTAGTGGGTATGTACTGGGTTAGTGGAGTATGTTGGGGTTAGTTGAGTATGTCTGGGGTTAGTGGAGTATGTCTGGGGTTAGTGGAGTATGTCTTGGGTTAGTGGATATGTCTGGGGTTACTGGAGTATTGTGCGGTTAGTGGAGTATGTCTGGGGTTAGTGGAGTATGTTGAGGTTAGTGGAGTATGCTGGGGTTAGTGGAGTATGTCTTGGGTTAGTGGAGTATGTCTTGGGTTAGTGGAGTATGTCTTGGGTTAGTGGAGTATGTCTTGGGTTAGTGGAGTATGTCTGGGTTTAGTGGAGTATGCTGGGGTTAGTGGAGTATGTCTTGGGTTTGTGGAGTATGTCTTGGGTTAGCGGAGTATGCTGAGGTTAGTGGAGTATGCTGGGGTTAGTGGAGTATGTCTTGGGTTAGTGGAGTATGTCTTGGGTTAGTGGGGTATTAGGGTGTGTCATAGGAGGGAAGATCAGCTAAAACTAATGGCCCATCACTTTTTTGATAGATTTTAGTGTATATAAACAGAAAATAATTTCAGTTTCAATATTTTGCAACCTTTTGCTAGGTAAATTTTAGCGTGAAATGTATCGAAAATCTAACGTACAGCTGCATTAGTGCATTACAATTAAATAGTGACCATTGCTTTCTGACTTCATTCTTTAACAACCCAACTAACAATATTTTTTTCTGTTTCAGATTCTGATGCATTTATAATTTGATAATATTTGCGATGGCTGCTTGTGTCAGGACGAGGAACCAAAAACCCAGCCATCTCAGTCACTATCTTGGGTCTGGGAGAGAGCTCCTGAAGTCGGAGTTGCCGATGATTGGAGTCAAGCTGATTCAGAGTTTAATGACTTCCCCATGGCTGATCCGAGTGCTGACCAGGAGAATGGTGACTTTGTCCCTAACCCAGAAAATAATGATCCCAAACCTTCCAGGCATAAGATTCGAAATAGGAAAGATATCCCGAGCATAGCTCTGGCCAGCATGCGACACCACACTGGTCTCAGAGAAACTGCAGAGATAGCAACAGTTGCCTGGATTGACGGTGGTTTGATAACAGCTGATGATGTTCACCTGGTGATAGATCATAACAAAGTAAGGAGAGCTCAGGAGAAACTTGTCAGAAACCTAGAAGAGGAGTTTGATAAGGGGATAAGAGAAAATGGAATCAATTGTTTGTTCTTTGATGGGAGAAGGGATGACACTAAAGTGTTCATGAAAGTTGGAGATTCTGACAAGTTGTTCCTGCCATGGTGAAGGAGGAACACTACTCCTGCTGCAGTGAACCAGGAGGGAAGTATTTGTGGCATTTCACTCCAGAGAAAGATGACATCAGGAAACCAGCTGAGATAGTGGCAGATAACATTGTGAACTGGCTCAGAGAGGAACGTAGACCAGACCCTGCAGGCCATTGGAGGGACAGCACCAACACAGACACAGGTGGCAAGGGGGTCATACAGTGGATAGAGCGGAAGATTGGAAGCTGGTCTGGATTGTTTGTGGCCTCCACCAACGAGTTGCCACTCAGACATCTGATCCAGGAGCTGGATGGCAAGACTCTTTCAAACAACAGATGGTCTGGTCCTCTTGGCAAGATGCTGGACTCTGCCACTGAGTTAGAAATAAATCCGAGCTTTGAAAAAATCACAGTTGGCCCTCCACTCGTTGAGCTTGCACATACTGTCATTGACGACCTGAGTGCTGACCAGTACTATGGTTACATGATTTGCAGTGCCATCAAAACTGGGGTCATGCCTGATAGACTTGCTTACCTGCAGATAGGTCCAATCTCACATTCTAGGTGGCTCACAACGGCTCTCAGGTTCTGCAGAATTTGGGTCGCTCATCATAAACTGAAAGGGAACCAGCTTCACAACCTGAGACTTATTGTCCAATTCATCGTGAGTGTCTACTTGCCAAATTGGTTCAACACCAAGTCATCGTTCTCCGAAGGTCCGAGGCATGTTCTCTTCCAGCTTGAGCTCCTGAGGAGTCAGCCAAGGAAGGTTGTTCAGATTGTGGAGCAGACTGTGAGGAGATCTTTCCTGGTATGCTCATCCGGCAGTTCTGCAGACAATGCTCGGCAGTAAGGATGAGGAGGAGAGAAGAGTGGCAGTCAAAAAGATCTTGGATATGAGACTTATGAGAGGATCTGGGCATGACGAATCAGTTGGTGACGATTCCTTCAGGGTCAGGAAGACTCCTGAAGTCAATCTAGGTGCCAAGACCCTCACTGATCTCATAGATCTGGATAACATCCAGGCTGGCAGTGAGCCCCTCTTACCTGCAGCCTCACCAATGTTCAAGTCAGAGCTTCCCTGACAACCCCATGCATGTCCCTGCCTGGCCCTCGACACCCAGAGTATAGAGCGTTGTGTACAGCAAGTGAGCGAGGCCAGCAGTCACGTGTACAGCCAGGAGAGGAGGGAAGGCTACATCCGAGCTCAGGTGGTCAGCAGGGAGGTGATGAGTAGAAACAGAAGCAAGAAAGACATGTTCTTCTATGGTGTGCAGCAACACCGGGTCGTAGTAGTAAAACCGGTTTTGTATTTGATGATTTTGTTTTCTAAAGGAATATTAAATTTAATAAATGTGTCAAGATCATTCGTTTCACTATTCTGGATCATTTTCATCCTAATAAATTAACCTGATACATTTACTTTACTTTAAATAAGCTATTTAGTGGTGTTGGTAAAAGGGTGGGCATACTGAATTTTCATAAGATTTCAAGTTAAAATTTACCTAGCAAAAAATGAAAACTTTTCAAATCTGAAGTTATCACATGATTCTGCACATAGAACTACATCATTAATACCATGGGCCGATTTTTCAAACTCAAAAAAAAAAAAATTCCCCTCCGTATGACACACCCTAGTGGGGTATGCCTGGGGTAAGTTACACCAGTTATGGGCTATTGGCACTACGAAATGATTAGTGATGGCACTCTTGGGTTAGTGGCACCACCCAGGAGTTAGTGGCACCAGAGAGAGGTTGGTGGTACAGTTGTTGAAATGTGTTCCTACACCCGCTGTGGTAACCAGTGTCTCGAAACGGCCAACTTTTATGACCTATAGCAAACATATCCACCAATCACGTCCGTCGTTACATGACCAATACTCATTCATTCATAAATAGTGATACTACTACTGCGACGGTGGCGTTTGGAGACACTGGTTCCCACGGGGGTGTAGGAACACGTTTCAACAACTGTACCATGAGTCACATGGCATTAGTCTGGGGTGAACAACACCAGTCTGGTACCAATAAAACCAACCTGGGATCAATAATACTAGTCTGGCGTCAATAACACCGGTCAGGGATAAAAAAAACCAATGTGTAGTCAATAATACCAATTTGGGGTCAATAACAACCACATAGGGTAAATGAAAGTTGCCTAAGGTCAATAAAACGAGTTTGGGATCGACGACACCAGGTTGAGGTCAATGATACCAATCTAGGGTAAAAATTACCAGTCTGGGGTAAATGACACAAGCATCGGGTCGATAATGCCAGTCTGGGGTCAATAATACGGGCCTGGAGTCGATGCTACCAAGCTGTGGTCAATACCACCAGTCTGGAATCAACAATACCAATCTGGAGTCAATAACACCAATCTGGGGTCAATAATACGGGCGTGGGATAAATAATACCAGTCTGGGGGTCGATAACATAAGTCTGTAGTCAATAACACCAGTGTGGGGTCAATAACACCAGCCTGTGGTCAATAATACCAATGTGGGGTCAATAACACCAGCCTGTGGTCAATGATCCCATTGTGGGGTCAATAACACCAGCCTGTGGTCAATAACACCCGCCTGTGGTCAATAACACCAGCCTGTGGTCAATAACACCAGCCTGTGGTCAATAAAACCAGTGTGGGTCAATAACACCAGTGTGGGGTCAATAACACCCTTGTGGGGTCAATAACACCAGTGTGGGGTTAATAACACCAGTGTGGGGTCAATAACACCCTTGTGGGGTCAATAACACCAGTGTGGGGTTAATAACACAAGAGGGGTCAATGACCGCAGCCTCATCTTCAGTGTACACATTGTTCTCACCTCCCAACCTTCCCTATCATCTGTAGGGAGTGTAGCTGTAGGGAGTGTAGCTGTAGGGAGCATAGCTCAAGGGTGTGTAGCTGTAGGGAGTGTAGCTGTAGGGAGCATAGCTCAAGGGTGTGTAGCTGTAGGGAGGTAGCTGTAGGGGAGTGTAGCTCAAGGTGTGTAGCTGTAGGGAGGTACCAGTAGGAGTGAGCAGGAGCATAGCCTCAAGGGTGTGTAGCTGTAGGGAGGTGAGCTAGGAGCATAGCTCAAGGGTGTGTAGCTGTAGGGGTGTAGCTGGGGGAGCATAGCTCAAGGGTGTGTAGCTGTAGGAGTGTACCAGGGAGGTAGCTGTAGGGAGTGAGCTGTAGGGATATACCGAGGAGCAGAAGCTGTAGGGAGCAGAATGTAGGAGTAATCTGGGGAGCAGAATGTAGGGTGTGAAACAGAGGGAGTGAAGCTGTAGGGAGTGTAGCTATTGGGAGTGTAGCTATAGGAGGAATAGGAGGTACTGTAGGGTGTGTAGCTGTAGGAGCAGAACAGAGAGGAAGTGAGGAGACACGCAGGGAGTGTAGCTGAGGGAGGTAGCTGTAGGGATTTCAGAAGTTCGAGTGTAGCATAGGGAATGTAGCTTAGGAGGAGTAGAGGTGAAATATAGAGCAAAGAGATGTAGGTGTAGCAGGGGAGTATAGCTGTAGGGGAGGTGAATAGGAGTATAGCAGAAGGGTAGTCTGTAGGGAGTGTAGCCAGGAGACAGTCAGGAGTGTGAACTGAGGGGAGTGTACTGTAGGGAGTATAGTCTGAGGGTGTATAGATGTAGCAGGAGTGTACTGTAGGGAGTGTAGCTGTAGAGTGTAGCTGTAGGGTGTTTAACTGTACGGAGTGTAGCTGTAGGGATTGTAGCCCGAGTGTGTGTGATATAGGGAATGTAGCTGTAGGGAGTGTAAAGGGAGGTAGCTAGGAGTGTAGAATGTAGGGTGTGTGCTGTAGGGAGTAACTGTAGGGATTGTAGCTGTAGGGAGTGTAGCTGTAGGGAGTATAGCCTGAGGGTGTGTAGCTGAAGGTAGTTGTAGAGAGAGTGTAGCTGTAGGGATTGTAGTCGAGTGTAGCTATAGGAATGTAATAGGGAGGGAAGCTGTAGGAGTGTAAGCTATGGGGAGGTAGTCAGGGTGTGTACGTAGGGAGCAGAACGGAGTGTAGCTGTAGGGAGAGGCTGTAGGGAGTGTAGCTGAGGAGTGTAGCTGTAGGGAGTATAGTCAGGGGAGGGAAACAGGGGAGGTAGCTGTAGGAGATAGTCTGAGGGTGTAGAACAGAGAGTGTAGCTGGGGAGTGTACTGTAGAGCAGAATAGGGAGTGTAGCTGTAGGGAGTTTAACTGCATGGAGTGTAGCAGCATGGAGTGTAGCTGTAGGGAGTGTAGCTGGGGAGGTAGCTGTAGGGAGATAGCTGTAGGGAGTAAAGTCAGGGGAGGAGTATTGCTGTAGGTAGTGTAGCCTCAGGGTGTGTAGCTGTAGGGAGTGTAGTCAGGAGTGTAGCTGTAGGAAGGAAGGTAGGGAAGTGGGAAGTGGGAAGTTGTAGGGAGGTGGCTGTAGGGGTGTGTAGCTGTAGGGGAGGTAGTCAGAATATAGCCTGAGGGTGTAGCTGTAGGGAGGTAGCTGTAGGGGAGAGAAGGTAGGGATTATATGTAGGGAGTGTGTAGAGTGTAGCTATAGAGTGTAACTCTAGGGGAGTATAATGGGGTTGCAGAGTATAGCTGTGAGTATAGCTGGGGGAGTGTACTACAGGAGGAAATAGGTAGTATAGGGGAGTGAACTGTAGGGAGTATAGTAGGGAGAAAGCTGTAGGGGAGTATAGCTGTAGGGAGTGTAGCCAGGGGAGCATAGCTGTAGGGAGTATAGCTGTAGGGAGTGTAGGGGAGTGTAGCCAGGCGTGTGTAGCTGTAGGGTGTAGCAGAGGGGTGTGTAGCTTTAGGAGTGTAGCTTAAGGGTGTAGCTTGAGAGAGTACAGCCTAGGGAGTGTAGCTGTAGGGTGTATAGCTGGGGTGTGTAGCCTGGGTGTGTAGCCTAAGGGTGTGTACTGCAGGGAGTGTAGCTGTAGACATATTGTAGGTAGTGTACTGTAGGAATGTAGCCAAGGGGAGAATGATGGTGATGTAGGAGTGTGAAGTAGTGGGAGGCAGCTGTAGGGAGTATATGCAGAGTGTAGCCTGAGGTGTGTAGCTAGGGGAGTGTAACTGTAGGGGATCAGCTGTAGGGAGGTAGCCAAGAGTATAATGAGGGTGTGTAATGAAGGCAGAACAGAGAGGTAGCTAGGGGATTAGAAGAGTGTGCAGCCATAGGAATGTAGCTGAGGGGAGGTGTAGGAGTGTAGCTATAGAGTGTAGCTGGGGGTGTGGCTGTAGGGGAGCATTGCAGGGAGTGTAGCTGAGGGAGTATAGCTGTAGGGAGGTAGCTGAAGGAGTGTAGCCAGGAGTATAGCTGTAGGGAGGTAGCTTAGGAGGTAGCTAGGGGAGCAGGCCGAGGGGTGTAGCTGCAGAGAGTGTAGCAGAGGTGGAAGTAGGAGGTAGCAGGAGGTGAAACATAGGGAGTGAAGCAGCAGTACAGGGAGTGTAGTCAGGAGTAGAACAGAGAGCATAAAGAGAGGTGCAGAGTGTAATGAAGGGAGTAACAGGTAGTGTAGCCTGAAGGGTGTGTAATAGGAGTGTAGCTGTAGGGAGTGTAGCTGTAGGAAGGTAAGAGAAGCAGATGTAGTGAAGCTTAGCTGTAGGAGGAGTGTAGGGTGTGTGAACTGAGGGGAGGTAGCTGTAGGAATATAGCTGAGGGTGTATGCAGGGGGAGGTAGCTGTAGGGAGTAACAGATTATAGCTGTAGGGGAGGTAGCTGTAGGGGAGGTGAACAGGGAGGTAACTGTAGGAGAGAAGCAATGATGATAGCGAGGAGTATAGCTAGGGAGTGTAGCTGGCTGAGGAGTGTAGCTGTAGGGTGTAATGGGGAGTATAGCTGAGAGACAGGGAGTATACTGTAGGGAGCATAGCTGTAGGGAGTGAACAGGGGAGCATATAGGGAGTATAGTCAGGGAGTGCAGGTGAGGGGAGTGTAGCCAAGGGTGTGTAGGGGCAAAAAGGTGAGCTTTAGGGAGTGTAGCTTAAGGGTGTAGCTGAGAGAGTACAGCCTAGGGAGTGGAAGCAGAGGGGTGTAGTCAGGGTGTGTAGCCTGAGGGTGTAGTTGGCTGTGAACAAGGGAGGTAGCTAGGAGTATACTGCAGGTAGTAGAAGCTGTAGGAATGATATAGGAGAATGGTCAGGAGTGTATTGTAGGGGAGGTAGCTGTAGGGGAGGTAGCTGTAGGAGTATAGCCAGAAAGAGTATAGCCTGAGGGTGTGTGAACAGAGAGTGACAGAAAGTGCATGCAGGGAGTGTAGCCAGGATGTAGCTGTAGGGTGTTTAGGGAGTGTAGCTGTGTGGGAGTGTAGCTTTAGGGGAGTGTAGCTGCAGGAAGTGTAGCTGTAGGAAGTGTAGCAGTAGGGAGTGGTCAGGGAGGCATGTAGGGAAGTGTGTGCTGAGGGAAGTGTAGCTGTAGGGAGGTAGCCGTAGGGTGTGCAGCTGTGGGAGTGTAGCTGTAGGAATATAGCTCACAGGCCACTTGACTAAGGTGGTCACTAGAGTAAGGTGGTCACCAGAGTAAGGTGGTCTACTAGAGTAGTGCCCACTAGACAAGGTGGTCACTAGAGTAAGGTGGTCACTAGAGTGGAGTGGTCACTAGAGTAAGGTGGTCAATTGACTAAGGTGGTCACTAGAGTAAGGTGGTCACTTGACTAAGGTGGTCACTAGAGTAAGGTGGTCACTAGAGTAAGGTGGTCACTAGAGTAAGGTGTGCCACTTGACTAAAGTGGTCACTAGAGTAAGGTGGTCACTAAGTAGTCACTAGAGTAAGGTGGTCATAGGTGGTCACTAGAGTAAAGGTGGTCACTTGACTAAGGTGGTCACTAAGTAAGGTGGTCACTTGACTAAGGTGGTCACTGAGTAAGGTGGTCACTTGACTAAAGTGGTCACTAGAGTAAGGTGGTCCACTTGACTAAGGTGGTCACTAGAGTAAGGTGGTCACTTGACTAAGGTGGTCACTTGACTAAGGTGGTCACTAGAGTAAGGTGGTCACTAGAGTAAGGTGGTCACTAGAGTAAGTGGTCCTTGACTAAGGTGGTCACTAGAGTAGGTGGTCACTAAGTAAGGTGGTCACTAGTAAAAGGTGGTCACTAGAGTAAGGTGGTCACTTGACTAAAGGTGGTCACTAGAGTAAGGTGGTCACTTGACTAAGGTGGTCACTAGAGTAAGGTGGTCCTTGACTAAGGTGGTCACTAGAGTAAGGTGGTCACTTGACTAAGGTGGTCACTAGAGTAAGGTGTTTCACTAAGGTCATGACTAAGGTGGTCACTAGAGTAAGGTGGTCACTTGACTAAGGTGGTCACTAGAGTAAGGTGGTCACTGAGTAAGGTGGTCACTAGAGTAAGGTGGTCACTAAGTAAGGTGGTCCTTGACTAAGGTGGTCACTTGACTAAGGTGGTCACTAGAGTAAGGTGGTCACTTGACTAAGGTCACTAGAGTAAGGTGGTCACTTGACTAGGTGGTCACTAGAGTAAGGTGGTCACTAGGTAAGTGGTCACTAGAGTAAAGGTGGTCACTGATAGGTGGTCACTTGACTAAGGTGGTCCTTGACTAAGGTGGCCACTAAGTAGAGTGGTCACTAGGTAAGGTGGTCATGACTAAGGTGGTCACTAGAGTAAGGTGGTCACTTGACTAAGTGGTCACTAGAGTAAGGTGGTCACTAGAGTAAGGTGGTCACTAGAGTAAGGTGGCCACTTGACTAGGTGGTCACTAGAGTAAAGATTGGTCACTGAGTAGGTGGTCACTAGAGTAAGGTGGTCACTTGACTAAGGTGGTCACTAGAGTAAGGTGGTCACTTGACTAAGGTGGTCACCTAAGTAAGGTGGTCACTAGAGTAAGGTGGTCACTTGACTAAGGTGGTCACTAGAGTAAGGTGGTCACTAAGTAAGGTGGTCACTAAAAGGTGGTCACTAGAGTAAGGTGGTCACTTGACTAAGGTGGTCACTAGAGTAAGGTGGTCACTTGACTAAGGTGGTCACTAGAGTAAGGTGGTCACTTGACTAAGGTTGTCACTTGACTAAGGTGGTCACTAGAGTAAGGTGGTCACTTGACTAAGGTGGTCACTAGAGTAAGATGGTCACTTGACTAAGGTGGTCACTTGACTAAGGTGGTCACTAGAGTAAGGTGGTCACTTGATTAAGGTGGTCACTTGACTAAGGTGGTCACTAGAGTAAGGTGGTCACTTGACTAAGGTGGTCACTAGAGTAAGGTGGTCACTTGACTAAGGTGGTCACTAGAGTAAGGTGGTCACTTGAAAAAGGTGTATATAATAATAATAATAATAATAATAATAATTGACGGTTTATTGAAAAAGTTCTGCAGCCCGAAGGCTGAAAATATACATTGACTTATTACATACATTGGTGGTTTAACAAAAGCCTTCATTAGAGAAAGGTAAAGGAACATCCAGTGAACATACAGATTAATGTAGGTGTTGAACAGCAAACACGTAGTGTAGTAACTCCCTCCCAGATGGTGTTAGGAGGGACCTCACGTGGTGTAATAGTTCCCTCACTGATGGTGTTATGAGGGGCCTCACGTGGTGTAGTAATTCTCTCACAGATGGTGTTATGAGGGGCCTCACGTGGTGTAGTAATTCCCTCACAGATGGTGTTATGAGGGGCCTCACGTGGTGTAGTAACTCCCTCACAGATGGTGTTATGAGGGACCTGACGTGGTGTAGTAATTCCCTCACAGATGGTGTTATGAGGGACCTCACGTGGTGTAGTAACTCCCTCACAGATGGTGTTATGAGGACTGACGTGGTGTAGTAATTCCCTCCCAGATGGTGTTAGGAGGGACCTCACGTGGTGTAATAGTTCCCTCACAGATGGTGTTATGAGGGGCCTCACGTGGTGTAGTAATTCCCTCACAGATGGTGTTATGAGGGGCCTCACGTGGTGTAGTAATTCCCTCACAGATGGTGTTATGAGGGGCCTCACGTGGTGTAGTAACTCCCTCATAGATGGTGTTATGAGGGACCTGACGTGGTGTAGTAATTCCCTCTCAGATGGTGTTATGATTTGATTTTGATTTTGCCGCTTGCAGCGGCTACTTTATTGTGCACCCCACACTCATCCTGTGAGCGGTAGCGCAAAAGGATTACAGAGTAGGGTTTACAAAGGGTCATAATAATTAACCCCGGTTGTCAGGATATTATGGCACTGAAAGTTACACAGTATTTCATTTACATTATTTGTTTAGTTCTATACATAAAGGGTAACTTATTCACAAATGCGTGAGAACAGGCGTGTGAGGCAGTATGTCTGGCCTCACACTTTGTTTTTCACATTTACGTGGGAGGTATTCAAGCACATTGCGTATTTGGTTCTGTACATGAGAACTGATATAGTTACTAGGTGCAAAAAAGTGGATACAATCTTAATATGTCGGCTATCTTGCCATTAGAGATGAAGTGTTGTGCCATTTCACACACAGTGTGCTTGGACCTGTCCCTAAAAGGTTCTATCTTCACACAGTCGAGGACGTAGTGTTCAAGTGTGTGGCCATATGTATGGCCACACACTTTACATTTAGTTTTGTTTACATCTGCTTGAGGAACATACTGCCAAAGGTACTTATATCCTAACCTTAATCTCAGCGGTTACAACATCTTGTAATCTAGTGATCTTGTTACTTGCTCCATATACATGTTTCACTTGATACATCTCATCATGGTAAACTATGGATCGACTAGTGCCTGTTTGCACTTGTCTACTTGCGTCAAACTCATCAATAAGTTCTTTCCTAATTACAGTTTTAAGGGTTCTTTTTGACAGACCCAAATTGTATTCAACGGTGTCTTTGTTAGACGCGAGTTTGGCGAGGGCATCAACTCTGTCATGTTTTATGAGGCCTATGTGAGAGGGGATCCACAACAGTTTGACCCTGACACCCCGGTCAACAAGGCACGCATATTTGTGTCTGGCTTCAGAGACAAGATCGTGACAACCTGAGTCGAGGGTACCAAGGGCAAGTAGTGAGGATAGAGAGTCAGTGATGATGAGACTGTCAGTAACAGTGGTTTCAATGAATTTAATAGCTGTGAGTATGGCAACTAATTCAGTTTGTAGAGTGGATGCCCAGTTGTTAATTCTAACTCCTTTCTCAATTATATTACCGTCAGGTTGAGTCACAACAATAGCACTTCCAGCCCTCCCACAGGCGGTGTTTAGAGATCCATCAGTGTAGATGGTCTGTGTGATATTATCATCAGTCTGTAGAGTGTGTATGTGTTCAAGGGCTCTCAATTTGGCAGTGTGTTGGAGATAAATGCTTTGTATAATTAATTTTTTAGGCGGATACGTCGGTATTGTGATATCGAAGGGAACTGTCCGCCAGGGTGGCAGGAAGCGCTGTTGTGTCTCAACTTTGTACAGGTGGTCTAGTCCAAATATCTTCATATGTGTAGCTGTAGTTTGGATCCATTTAGACTCAGTAGTCCCATGGTTCATACATTCTAGCAATTTTAAGGAAACAATGTTATCAGGATCACCACGCAGAAGCCTCAGGGCTATCATGAGGTTGACTTCAATTATTCTATCTTTGACACTGGGTATACCTAGTTCTTTCCTCATATTAAGTACTTTAGTGCTCATGGGACATCCTAGGATAATTCTGAGGGCTTTATTTTGCATTTTCTCGAGCTTGTCAACGCCTTTCCCGTCACGAATGACCAGGGCTGGTGCGTGGTAATCTATCAGAGATCTTATATAGCCTAGGTACATTGTTTTAACAATTCTAATATTAGCACCATAGTGCGGGCTGTACCCCGCTACACTTCTAAGAGGTCTCAGTCTGTCAGTACTGTGAGGGACCTGACGTGGTGTAGTAATTCCCTTACAGATGGTGTTATATGAGTGAGGTGTGATCCCAGGCCTTCCTATCATAGACGGATTAACACATCTCTGGTTGTTGGGTCTCACGGGCCGTTATCACTGGGTACCTGGGACCTCACTGTGTGAAGGTTAACTTGGGTACTACTGTTACTGTTGAGTTGTTCTCACTGACTTAAGCACTGTTCACCTCTGTTCACCTCTGTTTAACACTGGTTCCGTTCCTTTCCTAAATGAAATTGTAACTTCTGGCGAGAACTTGTTGATATTCCGGTGGGGAGGAGGGTTCAGGGGAGGGAGTTGGTAAGGGCCAACTTAACAGTTGACCTGGCTGCTCCGAGAGGAGCGCCAGGTACGTCTTGACCCTTCGGTGGTCAAGGATGTGTGTGTGTGTGTCACCTTTAATAGGGCTATTCGCCGATTAAGATTTACAAAATCAATTGACGTAACTGCCAGATAGGGATGACGTTTTGATTTTATTGCTATAACTTAATGAAATTAATATTATTCGTGTATGGAAGAAAATGCTGTTTCATGTAAGACATCGTTTACCATTATATGATAGCCCTATTATACGTAAAGTAAGTTAGGTACTGTTAGGTTAGGTCAAGTTAGGTTAGGTTAGGTAAGCTATTTATTTACGAAACTATTCATTTCATGCGTTATGTTTTCTGCATTATTGTCTACAGCCAGTCAGAAGTTAATAAAAAATAAATTAATAGAAGTTATCTCTATTTCATAATTATCCCTATTCAGCGTAAAACACACACCCACACACACACACACACACTATTACTTTTATTACTTGTTAAAATGTTAGCCACAGTTTCCTAAATAGAGGTGACAGTGGGCAAGTTTATTGAAACTATTGGTGAAATGTATAGTGAATAAGCAACAACAACGGAATTCACGAAGTACCATCAGTACCATTAACTTTAAAAAAAATGCTCTTACTTCCTTACTTTAATTAGATGCATACACTATTCTTTCCTCATAGTGTATGTAGGAGACGTGTTGCTGAAAGACTAGAGAGTACAAGCGGTGGCAACTACTGTACTTTATTTGAACATCAGCGACATATGACCTAAGCTGTCACCAGGGATGTAATTGCCACCACCACTTTATTTGAACACTGCCAAGTACCCTTTTGCACATGGAAGATACAATTCTGATTAGACAAAGAAAATTGCTTAAATTTTCGCTATATAGAATAATACTCAATAAGTTATAGTTACACAATCGAATTATGAAAGTGAAACGAGGAGGTGCGGTACGGGGCCAGCGTGTCACCTGAGAACCTTCACGTTTAGCACCTTTCACACACATCACACACACTCCACTATAAGACTCTACCCAAATATTGTTAAAGCATTATTTCAATATATGTAATTCAGATTTATATTTATCTATCATCTTTACTCCCTCTCCACTATTGCTTGAGTTTGAACAAAAGAGAATCAGAAACCTCGAGGAAGTATGGAAGTATGAGAGTGGTGTACGATAAAGCGGGAAACGACAGGAAAAAATGTGAAACAAAATGTGCTGTACACTCACTCAAGTCTTCACCTGGCACACTCACTGTACAGTTTCCTTACAGCACATGACAATCATATTCTTCGTTGCTTACGTAGTTGGAATGATTTTTTTCTGTCTTATGAATCAATTTAAAGAATATTAATTTCAATTTACATTTTTATAAAGTGATTTTTCTATTTACATGAGGTGATTGGTGTTGTGTGATCTACCTCAAGTGATCTTCTTTGTTTCCACTTTTATTGTTACTTGCGTGCTTAACGATTGCCTCTTACTTACTAGCTGTTCACCCCATGTTCTGCTCTAAATTGAATTATATGACTTTATACCGGAAAATTATAGTTACTTCGGTAGCCACATATAATTGGTTACCTGCGCTATAAGACGGCACCAATATATTGCTACGTTATGAGAATTCTCGTCTCGACTATAAGAATTATAGAACATCCTTATATTAAGATTGCTGTATCTCGCCGGATTACTATCCAACATAAATAATTTTGTAATCATGAGTTATCGTGAAATACTCAGATTTATGAGGCTTCAAACACGGTAAGCGAACATCACATCTCAACGCGCCTGACTCTGAAATCATATGCCTCTTAGAAATTACTCTAAGTACTGCTTTTATTTGGCCATTAAATAATACTATTATTACTTAAAGAGTTAGCGCCCGTGATAACTGCTATAATCTGTGTTCTTCCGACGATCAGAAGCACGGGACCCAGCTGACATACGACTTGGTATTCAGGCTGTCCTTCATTCACCTTTGACTACACTTGCTAAAAGTTGTTTTACAGGTCCCAAGTTCGGTTATTCAGAGTGAGAAGGGCTTCTTTGGGAAGCTAAAGTGGATTGCAAATAAGACATATAAACACAAACAGAAAATTTCTGAACAAGCCTGACAAATGTTGGGAGACGGTTGACTGAGCGGGAACTACTCAGTGCCCTCTGTTGTCCTCCGACAACTACACTGGAGTGGTGATGTTGGTAAGGAACAAAGCGTGGACATCCCGGGGCCTCACAGAAGTAAATTTATTATATGGCGGCTGATGCGTGTTGACGTTCAGAAAGTGAGGGTACTCCTTAGCTGCATTTACACCAAGCCAGTCAAGTCAAGTCAAGTCACGTCAAGTCATGACTCATCGTGAATCGCCACTCGAATGCACATTTACTCCAATGTATATTCTCAGAAACCATTCCCACCAGATGAGTCTAGTCAAGTCAAGTCACGTCGCATCGTGTCACGTCAAGTCACAAATAGGGTTGGGCCCATTTTCTTCATCAGTCACTCCGAGTCCGCAGTGGTGTGTACATCATGCAGGTTGACGTACTGATAAATTTAGTTCGAGAGCGTCCTGCTATACAGTATATGATCCCACTGATCGTAGCCACTGGGATCGTGATGTTATAGCTGCTCTGTGGAAGGAGGTTGCTGCTGCATTAAAATGTAAAGGTGAGACAACAATTTTATTCTCAAAGTAACTATTCATTAGTGGATCATTTTATCTTGTCACTCGATAGCCCCACCTGGGGATACAAAATATTCCTTCAGAATGTCACAAACTGACATAGCTTCTGCTGTAGGTCTTGTCAACTGTCATCCTAAAGAAATTGTAGAATTTGTCTTGATGGTTCACCAAGTCTGGGAATAAATGACTGAAGCTTCCAAAATTGGGTCTTTTGGTGTTGAGTTCATGCATTCAGATTCGGGTCCTCCTCTTGCGTTTACGACGCAGAATCCACAACAAAACAGCTAATTCAGCGAGAGAATATGCGTCCATCCTCCTCGAAATCAGTCTGGGTACTGAGTCCTGATTGACTCAGGTTGACTCAGTCGGTGTGAACGGCAATGAGTCAAATCAAGTCAAGTCAAATGACTTGATTGACTTGACTTGACTTGACTGGCTTGGTGTAAATGCAGCCTTACACATGAAGACCGAGGTTTCCACGAACTGTTTCCTGGTTATTGGAGGAAGAAAGTTAAGATGGGGTTGGGGTTACCTTCTCAGGTGTCGAAGGAGGGGGAGGCGTCGGTCCCTCCAGAGGTGCCAAATAGGCAGTTCAATACCATACAGTATACGATACTGAAACATTTAAACAGCACACATTGACTGTGCTATCATCCTTATCATAATGAATAGTCCTGTTATCATTATATTTTTATTACCCTGTTTGCAACTACAGCACAGGATGGGTTTTTTTGCGACAAATTTTACCAAGTGTTGCCATGGTATTAGAGTGATTGGTGTTAAAGAAAACGATGAAATGATGATTTAATTATTAATTTAAATATCATCCGAGGGGGTAAACAGTGAACCGTTACGATGACAGGATAGATATCGAACTAGTGAGTCAGTGACGTTGATAAATATAATGTAAAATAATGCAGTCACCACTGAAGACTCTCATGTCATCCTGTTCTTTAACCGCCGAAAACCCCTTTGTTATCATTGTACCAACCACTACCCTGGCAACGCTTGGTCAATTTTAGCTGATTTGCACCCAAATTTTCACATGTGTACACCCACTAAAAATTGTTCTGTACCCTTACGGCGTGATACAATATGACACGGGTGCCGAACAAAATTTTAACATGTGTATCTGGCCAAATGTCAGTCAGTCAGCTGACTAGTTTTCAAGGTATTATTATTATTATTATTATTATTATTATTATTATTAATTTTGTATTAATTGTTTTTGTCGATGTTGATGTTGATGTTGTTGTTGTAACAGGGTATATATTATCATTAATTCCCTCATTAACTTTCTATTAAAGACTGAAGTGTATCAGCTATCACTTATTGGAAATTATAATGTTAATAACATCACTCACTGTTCTGTCTTTGTGAGGAATAATAAAGCAACATTGTCATTTGTCCATCAGTTGTGGGAACTACGGTTAGTTATTATTATATGGGTCAAGACAAAGTTAAAATGAGAACGTTATCTTATTCTTACTTTATTAAAATACTGGACACAATATTTGCCTCTACGTCATATCTCTTCACTTCCCATTAACGTGGAAGGGCCGTCTCTGGCACCATTACACTCGAGCCATTACCTCCCTTGTCAACACCGCCTGTTCCCATCGGCCTTTTCGTTCCTCAGAGAAAGCTCACCCGTAATTCACAGTTATTTTACCAATCAATTACGAGGTCTTTTTCAAGCCTCATGTAGGCCTGCTTTCTGAATGGTCACACAGTATTGCAGATGGAGTCATTGCCAGCAGTCGCAAGACACTCCATGTTGCCTGCCTATAGAGAAGGAACGGTTGGCCTGACTAATCGTGGAACAATTATGTTTAACAGCAGTTATGAGAACAAGACTAAACCTAGGTGCCTTCCTATGGGAGCGTGTGTGTTATGGGCATGGGCGGCCGGTTATTAAGTGGGCGGTCATGGGTGTGTTGGCGGTCCCTTATGCTACATTGTTGTTGCTGTTGCCTTTATTGTTTTTGTATTATCAGTATTGTTCTCATTATATTATGTACTAATTAAAGATCAACGAACACTCGGGACGACTGAAGAATAGAAACACACGTTAAAGGTCGACGATCTACTCAACAGCACCAACACCCTCACCAGAGTCCTACAACACACACTAGAGTACCAACACCCTCACCAGAGTCCTACAACACACACTAGAGTACCAACACCCTCACCAGAGTCCTACAACACACACTAGAGTACCAACACCCTCACCAGAGTCCTACAACACACACTAGAGTACCAACACCCTCACCAGAGTCCTACAACACACACTAGAGTACCAACACCCTCACCAGAGTCCTACAACACACACTAGAGTACCAACACCCTCACCAGAGTCCTACAACACACACTAGAGTACCAACACCCTCACCAGAGTCCTACAACACACACTAGAGTACCAACACCCTCACCAGAGTCCTACAACACACACTAGAGTACCAACACCCTCACCAGAGTCCTACAACACACACTAGAGCACCAACACCCTCACCAGAGTCCTACAACACACACTAGAGTACCAACACCCTCACCAGAGTCCTACAACACACACTAGAGTACCAACACCCTCACCAGAGTCCTACAACACACACTAGAGCACCAACACCCTCACCAGAGTCCTACAACACACACTAGAGTACCAACACCCTCACCAGAGTCCTACAACACACACTAGAGTACCAACACCCTCACCCAGAGTCTACAGCACTAGAGCACCAACACCCTCACCAGAGTTCTACAACACACGCACTAGAGCACCAACACCCTCACCAGAGTCCTACAACACACTAAAATTGCAACACCCTCACAGAGTCCTACAGCAACACACACTAGAGCACCAACACCCTCACCAGAGTTCTACAACACACACTAGAGCACCAACACCCTCACCAGAGTCCTACAACACACACTAGAGTACCAACACCCTCACCAGAGTCCTACAACACACACTAGAGTACCAACACCCTCACCAGAGTCCTACAACACACACTAGAGTACCAACACCCTCACCAGAGTCCTACAACACACACTAGAGTACCAACACCCTCACCAGAGTCCTACAACACACACTAGAGCACCAACACCCTCACCAGAGTCCTACAACACACACTAGAGTACCAACACCCTCACCAGAGTCCTACAACACACACTAGAGTACCAACACCCTCACCAGAGTCCTACAACACACACTAGAGCACCAACACCCTCACCAGAGTCCTACAACACACACTAGAGTACCAACACCCTCACCAGAGTCCTACAACACACACTAGAGTACCACCACCCTCACCAGAGTCCTACAACACACACTAGAGCACCAACACCCTCACCAGAGTTCTACAACACACACTAGAGCACCAACACCCTCACCAGAGTCCTACAACACACACTAGAGTACCAACACCCTCACCAGAGTTCTACAACACACATTAGAGTACCAAGACCCTCACCAGAGTCCTAAAACACACACTTGAGCACCAACAACCTCACCAGAGTCCTACAACACACACTAGAGCACCAACACCCTCACCAGAGTCCTACAACACACACTAGAGTACCAACACCCTCACCAGAGTCCTACAACACACATTAGAGTACCAACACCCTCACCAGAGTCCTACAACACACACTAGAGTACCAACCCCTCACCAGGGTCCTACAACACACACTAGGAGTGCCAACACCCTCACCAGAGTCCTACAACACACACTAGAGTACCAACACCCTCACCAGAGTCCTACAACACACACTAGAGTACCAACACCCTCACCAGAGTCCTACAACACACACTAGAGTACCAACACCCTCACCAGAGTCCTACAACACACAGAGCACCAACACCTCACCAGAGTCCTACAACACACACTAGAGTACCAACACCTCACCAGAGTCCTACAACACACACTAGAGTACCAACACCCTCACCAGAGTCCTACAACACACACTAGAGTACCAACACCCTCACCAGAGTCCTACAACACACACTAGAGTACCAACACCTCACCAGAGTCCTACAACACACACTAGAGTACCAACACCCTCACCAGAGTCCTACAACACACACTAGAGTACCAACACCCTCACCAGAGTCCACAACACACACTAGAGTACCAACACCTCACCAGAGTCCTACAACACACACTAGAGTACCAACACCCTCACCAGAGTCCTACAACACTCACTAGAGCAACAACACCCTCACCAGAGTCCTACAACACACACTAGAGTACCAACACCCTCACCAGAGTCCTACAACACACACTAGAGTACCAACACCCTCACCAGAGTCCTACAACACACACTAGAGTACCAACACCCTCACCAGAGTCCTACAACACACACTAGAGCAACAACTCACCGATTGACCCCAGTAGTGAGTCTACTGCCGCTCTTCAAGTTGTACTTTCTATTTTTAGTAACTGAATATATGCCTTAGTAACAAGTAATGCGCCGTTTATCTTCGTAATGGTTGTGTGCTATGTTGAGGCAGCTGCCACCAGCCAGTCGTACTAGATGCTAACACACTTAACACACCTTTGATGGGAAGTGAGTTTTATTTATATCTTGACCAGTAATTTATTCGGGTAACAAAGACTACCAAGGCATTTTATGGTTGCTAATGACTAGGTTGTACTAGCACAAAATTCCATAGCGTTGAGTTAATTAAAGGAACTACCAGCCTCTTGCCCAGTGTGGTGGCGTCAATTGTAGGGGTTAGGAGGAACCAGTCGTGGTGTGGTGCACGGTAGCCGCCACCTACTTCCTCTCCGTCATCCTTATACCTGTACTCCTCGTTACCTTAACGATTTACTTTATCTCACATAATCTACTGTTTCACTTGATATATATTCAATACTGCTAATGCTTATTGTATGATGAGAATAAGTACCGTGAGGGTAACGCCTCAGCGTTTACTATATATATATATATATATATATATATATATATATATATATATATATATATATATATATATATATATATATATATATATATATATATATATATATATATATATATATATATAATTAAATATGTTTTATTTTAATGCCAAAACCTGTAAGTTTATTTTCACAGCACATGTTCAATATAAGCCCCTCCCACCAATCACTGTTTGTATTCTAACAGCTAGGTTGTTCATATTTCGAATTTCTCGTCGGATGTTGTCCTTGAATTGTTCAAGGTTCTTTGGTTTCGGGTTGGTGTAAATCCTATCCATCAAATACCCCCAAAGAAAGAAATCCGGGGGTGTCAGGTCACTCAACATCTTCATACAAGGAAATCAAACGGCCTGGGAAGTGCTGCAGTAGAAATTCTCTAGTTTCCCTCTCGGTATGCCGAGGAGCTCCATCTTCCTGGAATCGCTGAGTTCTCATACGCATTTCCACAATCCTACGACGAGCTTGTCTGCTCAGTTCCGGAATGTAGAAGTTCTCTAACATCTGATGATAGTTCACCTTATTGACAGTCACTGGTCTTTCAGCACCACCCTCGAAAAAGTATGGTCCCATGATACCATACCAGCCCATGACCACCCACATTGTAACTTCAAGAACAGACCGAGGATTTACACCAAACTGAAACCAAAGAACCTTGAACAACTCAAGGACAACATCCGACGTGCAATTCGAAATATGAACAACCTAGCTGTTAGAATACAAACAGTGATTGGTGGGAGGGGCTTATACTGAGCATGTGCTGTGAAAATAAACTTACAGGCTTTGGCATTAAAATACAGCAAATTAAAACAGAAAGGAAAAATTTTGTGTCGTTTACTTTTCCGAGCAAAATTATTTTAGGGACATATATAAACATTGAAACTGATTGTATTTACGTTGCCGTGGTAACGGTTAACTGACAGCTTACATGCCCTTGGATGATGTTTGATTAATAAATACTCGTACATTTATCAAATATCTGGTGATTGTTCTTCTAAGGAACCAACAACGTTTACAAACTCAATATTCATTAAATTGGTAGTGTTATTATGATGGAATATTTTATCGCTGCCTGTGATTTGTTCAGAGGGCTGAACTGTGTAAAGATTGTGTCCTTTTAGTTCTGTGGCGCCTTCACCTTTCCCACTGTAAAGTTATGGACCATCTACAACTGAACGGGTTAAGATGTCCCGGACAGTAACCAGCAATCCTTAGGATAGGCGACGAGCACTTTGTCCAGTCAACCGCCTCATACTTCTTACAGAACATAAGAACATAAGAATAGAGGAAATTGTAGCGGGCCTATTGGCCTATACTAGTCAGTCCCGTTTACACCCAACCCCTATCGCTCATATATCCACCCAACCTATATATGAAGCTACCCAGCATGTTCGAGTTAATGATGATGTTTGGTAACTTGTTCCACTCATCCGCTACTCTATTTCCAAACCAGTGTTTACCTATCTCGCGCCTAAATCTAAATTTGTCTAATTTAAAACCATTGGTACGAATTAGCTCCTGGTTGTTGCCACCAACCAGGAGCGATGCTGCTTTGTATCACCAACTTGGTGGTGCAAAGCAGCATCATAAGTTTTCTGTTACTGCTATATATATGACATCAGTAATACACCGAGGGATTCTTTACATAGAGGGAAGTACTATATAGTATTATTGTGAGGCCTAATATCAACACGTTCATACATATATGGAGTATAGTGAGTATTTAAGTCATCCAGGTGTAGACAAAAAGTTGTGAGATTCACTTGTTAAAAAATGGCAATTTGTTATGGTGAGGCTGAGGGTAAGCGTCCACACAGAGTAACTGATGTCGGTCAGTTACGTGGCTGTTAAGTAATGTATATACAAGATTACAATGTACAAAGTAATAGACTTCATATTTTGAGGGGAAGTATTAATGCTGACAAATACTGTCTGAAGATGAAACAAGAAGTTGATTCACCGGTCATAATTAGTGAGTTATGTATCACAGTGACATCAGTGGACAGGCGTGTGCCACAACTTATGTAAGAGAGGTTTTCTTACTCTTATTCTGCCGGACATCTCACACTTCACCCCTGAGAACCAGAGTAACTCGTGTAAGGTGCCTGGCTGTTTCAGAGATTCTTTTTCTGAACAGGAGGTTGTGGGAGATTGAGGAATAAGACTCTCCCTCTGGTCTTAAGTGGCCTCTGTCTGGTCGAGCGAGAGTGTCTTGATCTCCGTCATTATTGCCAGAAGGCAACTGGCGAGCATGAGTATACTTAAGGACGAGGGTCGTCGCTCAGGTAGATGTCAGTACCCTTGACTTTTTTGGGGGTATTTACGGTGGGTTGTTTCGCGGCCTTGAGGGGACGGGGCAACAACCTCCCTAACAAATATCATGTCCGGGAGTCGTTAAGACAATTTCCCGTGCCAAACTACTCTTCAAGTCCATATTTATGTCTTTTTTTCTGCATCGCTTATCTTGTCTTGTACTGTCGTCAGGATGTACATGTATCACTATTCGGACGTTGTTATTTAGAGTTTGTCCCGCCAGAACATCCTGCAAAATACTTCACTGGTCCAGCTTCTCCTTTACTGGGTCCCAAACATTCTTCTGTGTCTACGTCCCGCTAAATCCTTCAATACGTTATAATTCTAATGGGTCTTAAACAAGAACTCCTTCGCTGAACTCACTGACGAGTCACCAGTGCAGTCTCTTACGACCAGTACAGTCACTGACGAGTCACCAGTAGAGTCTCTGTAGAGTCACCAGTAGAGTCTCTGACGAGTCACCAGTACAGTCTCTGACGGGTCGCCAGTAAAATCTTTAACGGGTCACCAGAACAGTCTCTGGTAGGTCACCAGTAGAGTCTCTGACGAGTCACCAGTACAGTCTCTGACGGGTCACCAGTACAATCTTTAACGGGTCACCAGAACAGTCTCTGGTAGGTCACCAGTATAGACTCTGACGAGTCACCAGTACAGTCTCTGACGGGTCACCAGTACAGTCTTTGGTAGGTCACCAGTATAGTCTCTGACGAGTCACCAGTACAGTCTCTGACGGGTCACCAGTACAATCTTTAACGGGTCACCAGAACAGTCTCTGGTAGGTCACCAGTATAGACTCTGACGAGTCACCGGTACAGTCTCTGACGGGTCACCAGTACAGTCTTTGGTAGGTCACCAGCACAGTCTCTG
Source organism: Homarus americanus (assembly GCF_018991925.1). NCBI lineage: Eukaryota > Metazoa > Arthropoda > Malacostraca > Decapoda > Nephropidae > Homarus > Homarus americanus. Next base: position 8,479,934 of record NW_024734615.1, on the reverse strand, counting down.
ACGGGTCACCAGTACAGTCTCCGGTAGGTCACCAGTACAGTCTCTGACGAATCACCAGTACAGTCTCTGTTAGGTCACCAGCACAGTCTCTGACGAGTCACCAGTACAGTCTCTGACAAATAACAAGTACAGTCTCTGACGAGTCACCAGTTCAGTCTCTGACGAGTCACCAGTATAGTCTCTGACGAGTCACCAGTACAGTCTCTGACGAGTCACCATTACAGTCACTGACGAGTCACAAGTACAGTCTCTTACGAGTCACCAGTACAGTCTCCGGTAGATCACCAGTACAGTCTCTGACGAATCACCAGTACAGTCTCTGGTAGGTCACCAGCACAGTCTCAGACGGGTCACCAATACAGTCTCTAACGAGTCACCAGTACAGTCTTTAACGAGCCACCAGTACAGTCTTTGACGAGTCACCAGTGCAGTCTCTAAGAGGTCACCAGTACAGTCTCTGGTAGGTCACCAGAACAGTCTCTGACGGGTCACCAGAACAGTCTCTGACGAGTCACCAGTACAGTCTCTGAGGAGTCACCAGTACAGTCTCTAACGGGTCACCAGTACAGTCTCTGGTAGGTCGCAAGCACAGTCTAAGACGGGTCACCAGTACAGTCTCTGACGAGTCACCAGTACAGTCTCTGACGAGTCACCAGTACAGTCTCTAACGGGTCACCAGTAGCCTCCAGTCTCTGGCGAGTCACCAGTACACACTCCTGAATCACCAACGCCGATTAAGACAGCTGGACTCTGGGTGTTGTCGATCACGTTGCTGGTTA
>NW_024734615.1:8451735-8479055 GCF_018991925.1 Homarus americanus | reverse complement strand
ACGACACGGCAGGCGCGTGGTTCTCGAACAACGGTGGCGGTGACGACGGCAGATATTCAACACCGGTCAGGTGATCTCTGACTGGTGGCGGCGCGTGTGGCATTGATACCGGTGGTGGTGGTGGTGTGTGAGCCTAACACTGGCAGGTGTGTGTGAGCCTGATGGTGGTGGTGGTGTGTGAGCCTGACACCGGTGTGTTGGTGTGTGAGCCTAACATTGGTGTTGGTGGTGTGTGAGCCTTAACATTGGGTGGTGTGTGAACTCAACATTGGTGGTGGTGGCTTTAACACCGGTGGTGGTGTGCAGAGCCTGATACTGCTGGTGGTGGTGTGGAGCCTGAACAATGGTGGTGGTGGGAGATGGTGTGAGCCTGCCACCGGTTGTGGTGGTGTGAGCCTGACACTGGTGGCGGTGTGGGAGCATGACACTGGTGGTGGTGTGTGTGTGAGCCTGACACTGGTGATTGTGTTAGAGCCTTGATACTGGTGATGGTGGTGTGAGCCTGAACTGGTGGTGGTGTGGGAGCCTAGCACTGGTGGTGGTGGTGTGTGGAGCCCAACGCTGGTGGTCGTGTGAGCCTGAACATTGGCGGTGGTGGTGTGTGAGTCGTAACGCCGATGGTGTGTGAGCTTTAACGCGATGGTGGTGTGTGGAGCCCATCGCTGGTGGTGTGTGAGCCTCATTGTTGGTGGTGGTGGTGTGTAGCTCAACACTGGTGGTGGTGAGCCTGACTGGTGGTGGTGTGTGAGCCTTAACATTGCAGGTGGTGGTGGTGGTAGTGTGTGAGCTCAACACTGGTGGTGGTGTGTAGCTTGATACTGGTGGTGAGCCTGACACTGGTGGTAATGTGAACCCAGCACCGGTGGTGGTGAGTGTGAGCCTGACACTGGTGGTCGGTGTGTGGAGCCTAACACCGGTGGTGGTGTGTGAGCCCAACACGGTGGTGGTGTGTGTGAGCCAACACGGTGGTGGTGGTGTGTGTGTGAGCCTTACCACTGCTGGTGGTGTGTGAGCCACAACACTGGTGTTGGTGGAGATGGTGTGTGTAACCAAACACTGCGGTGTGTGGAGCCTTAACACTGGTGGTGGTGGTGTGTGAGCTCAACACTGGTGGTGTGGAGCCTAACACTGGTGGTGGTGGTGTAGAGCCTACACTGGTGTGTGGTGGAGATGGTGAGCCCAACACTGGTGGTGTGAGCGATACTGGTGGTGGCGTGTGTGAGCATGGATACTGGTGATGCTGGCATGTGGTTTACTCTGTGGTGAGCCCAGCACTGATGGTGGTGTGTGGAGCCTTAACATTGCTGGTGGTGGTGGTAGTGTGAGCCTTAACACTGGTGGTGGTGAGCCTGATACCTGGTGGTGGTGGTGGTGAGCCTTGATACTGGCGGTGGGTGTGGTTCAACATTGGTGTGTGGTGGTAGTGTGAGTCTCAACACTGGGGTGGTGGTGTGTGAGCCTGATACTGGTGGTGGTGGTGGTGTGGTGAGCCTGACACTGGCGGTAGCGTGTGTGTGAACCCAGCACTGGTGGTGGTGAGTGAGCCGCGACACGGTGGTTGTGGTGAGCTTAACACCGGTGGTGGTATGTGAGCCCAACACCGGTGGTGGTGTGAGTTGATTCTGGTGGTGGTGGTGTGTGAGACTGACACTGGTAGTGGTGGTGGTGTGTGAGCCCAACACTGGTGGGAGCCAACACTGCGGAAGTGTGAGCCTGACACTGTTGGTGGTGGAGTGGAAGCTCAACACTGGTGGTGGTGGAGTGTGTTAACACTGCTGGTGGTGAGTGAGCCAACACTGGTGATTGTGTGTGAGCCTGATACCGTTGGTAGGAGTGTAGCCTTAACACTGGTGAGGTGTGTGAGCCTGATACTGGTGAGGGGACAGGCATGTGGAGCCTTAATACTGGTGGTGGTGTGTGAGCCCAGCACTGTGGTGGTGTGTGAGCTCAATGCTGCGGTCGGGTGTGTGAGCTCAACACTGGTGGTGTGTGTGAGCCTAACATTGTTGGTGGTGGTGGTAGTGTGTGAGCCTAACATTGTTGGTGGTGGTGTGTGTGGAGTTCACTGCTGATGGTGTGTGAGCCTAACATTGTTGGTGGTGGTGTAGTGTGTGAGCCTTAACATTGGTGGTGTGTTGCCTTAACATTGTTGGTGGTGGTGGTAGTGTGAGCCTGGCCACTGGTGGTGGTGTGTGTGTGTTCTAACGCTGATGGTGTGGAGCCTTACCATTGTTGGTGGTGGTCGTGGTGTGGAGCCCAACATTGGTGGTGGTGTGTGAGCCTCAACATTGCTGGTGGTGGTGGTAGTGTGTGACATTCAACACTGGTGGTGGTGGGAGCCTGACACTGGTGGTGGTGGTGGTGTGTGAGCTCAACATTGGTGGTGGTGTGTGAGCCTTAACATTGTTGGTGGTGGTGGTAGTGTGTGAGCCTTAACACTGGTGATGGTGTGAGCCTTGACACCGGTGGTGGTGTGGAGCCAACATTGGTGGTGGTGGTAGTGTGAGCCAGCTGGTGGGCGGAGTGTGAGCCTGATACGGTGGTGGTGGTGTGAGCCCAACACCGGGTGGTGTGTGAGCCGATTCTGCGGTGGTGGTGTGTGAGCACGACACTGGTGGTGGTGTGTGGAGCCTGATACTGGTGGTGGTGGTGGTGTGAGCCTAGACTGGTGGTGTTGTGTGAGCCTGACACTGGTGGTGGTGGTGGTGTGAAGCTTTACACCGGAGTGTGGTAGTGTGAAAACTTAGCACCGGTGGTGGTGTGTGAGCCTGACACTGGTGGTGGTGGTAGTGTGAGCCACCACTGGTGCGGTGTGAGCCTGATACCAGTGGTGGTGGTGGTGGGAGCCTTTACACTGGTGGTGGTAGTGTTTGGAAAACTGGTGGGGGTGGGTGTGAGCCTGATACTGGTGGTGGTGGTGTGAGCCCAACACTTGTGTGCAGCCTGACGTGTGGTGTGTGGCATTGGACACTGGGTGGTGGTGTGTGTGAGCCCAACACTGGTGGGGGTGGTTTTAACACTGGTGGTGTGTGTGGAGCCCTAACATTGGTGGTGTTGGTGAGCCCAACACTGGTGGTGGTGTGTGAGCCTTAACATTGGTGGTGGTGGTGGAGCCAACACTGGTGGTGGTGGTGGTGTGATTCTTAAACCGGAGGTGGTGAAGATGGGTGGATCTTCAAACACTGGTGGTGGTGGGAGATGGTGGTGAGCCTGCGCACTGGTGGGGTGGTGTGGTGATCTTAAAACGGTGGTGGTGAAGATGGTGTGAGCCCAATGTGTCAGTGTGTGAGCCTAACATTGGTGGTGGGGACGAACACTGGTGGTGTGTGTGAGCCTGATACTGGTGGTGGAAGCCTGACACTGGTGGTGGTAGTGTGACCTCAGCACCGATGGTGGTGGTGCGGGAGCCCAACACTGTGGTGGTGTGTGTGGCCTAACGCTGCGGTGTCGTCGTGTGGGAGCCTAACACTGGTGGTGGTGGTGTGGTGAGCCAACACCGTGGTAGTATTGTGAGCCAATTGGTGGTGGTGGTGTGTGAGCCTTAACACTGGTGGTGGTGGTAGGGGAGCCACAACACTGGTGGTGGTGGTGTGTGAGCCCACACTGGTGGTAGTGTGTGGAACCTAACATTGGTGGTGGTGGTGTGGAGCCTCACCACTGGTGGTAGTGTGTGTGAGCCTGATACTGCTGGTCGTGGTGTGTGGAGCCTAGCACTGGTGGTGGTGGTGTTTGGAGCCCACTGGTGGTGGTGGTGTGTGAGCCCACGCTGGTGGTCGTCGTGGGAGCCTTAACACTGGTGGTGGTGGTGTGTGTTGAGCCTTGGTGGTGGTATTGTGAGCCTTAACGCTGGTGGTGGTGGTGTGGAGCTCAACACTGGTGGTGGTGGGTGTGGGAGCCACAACACTGGTGGTGGTGGTGTGGAGCCTGATACTGGTGGTGGTGGTGTGTGAGCCTGACTGGTGGTGGTGGTGTGTGAGCTGACCGGTGGTGTGGTGAGCCTGACACGGTGGTGGGGGGTGAGCCTGACACTGGTGGGTGTGTGAGCCTGACCTGGTGGTGGTGGTTGTGAGCCCACCGGTGTGGTGATGCCTGACACTGCGGTAGTGGTGTGAGCCTGGACACCGGTGGTGTGAGCCTGACTTGTGGTGGTGGTGGTGTGTGAGCCCAACACCGGTGGTGGTGTTGATACCGGTGGTGTGTGAGCATTAATACTGGTGGTGGTGAGCCTGACACTGGTGGTGAGCCTAACACTGGTGGTGGTGAGCGACCAACACCGGTGGTGGTGGAGTGTGAGCCAACACTGCGATGTGAGCCTGATACTGTTGGTGGGAGTGTGAAGCTCAACACCGGTGAGGTGTGGAGGCTTGACACTGGTGACGGGCATGTGAGCCCACTGGTGGTGGTGTGTGGAGCCCAGCACCGGTGGTGGTGGTGTGTGAGCCTAACGCCGGTGGTCGTCGTGTGAGCCCAACACTGGTGGTGGTGGGTGAGCCCAACACCGGTGGTAGTATTGTGTGAGCCTAACGCTGTGGTGGTGTGAGCCCAACATGGTGGTGGTGGTAGGGTGAGCCACAACACTGGTGGTGGTGGTGTGTGAGCCTGATACCGGTGGTGGTGGTGTGTGAGCCTTGACACTGCGGTGGTGAGCTCAACACTGGTGGTGTAACTTAACATTGGGTGGTGGTGGTGTGGAGCCTACCACTGTGTGGAGCCTTGATACTGCTGGTCGGGTGTGGCGGGAGCCTTAGCACTGGTGGTGGTGGTGTTGGAGCTCAACACTGGTGGTGGTGGTGTGAGCCCAACGCTGGTGGTCGTCGTGTGTGAGCCTTACCACTGGTGGTGGTGGCGTGCTGGAGCCTACACCGGTGGTGGTATTGTGGAGCCTTAACGCCGGGTGGTGGTGTGGAGCCTAACATTGGTGGTGGTGGTAGGTGAGCCACAACACTGGTGGTGGTGGTGTGGAGCCGATACTGGGGTGGTGGTGTGAGCCTTGATACTGGTGGTGGTGGTGTGTGAGCCAACACTGGTGGTGGTGAGCCTGACACCGGTGGTAGTGGGGGTGAGCCGACTGGGTGAGCACTGGTGGTGGTTGTGAGCCCAACACGGTGGTGTGTGATGCCTGGAAGGGTGTGAGCCTGACACTGGTGGTGTGGAGCCTGACCTGTGGTGGTGGTGGTGGAGCCCAACACTGCGGTGTGTGGAGCCCTGACACTGGTGGTGGTGTGTGAGCATTAACACTGCTGGTGGTGGTGTGAGCCTGACACCGGTGGTGGTGAGCCCAACACTGCGGTGGTGTGTTGACCCAAACACTGGTGGTGGTGAGGTGAGCCTAACACTGCGATTGTGTGTGAGCCTGATACTGTTGGTGGAGTGTGGAAGCTCAACACTGGTGAGTGTGTGGAGCCTGATACTGGTGAGGTGGCATGTGAGCCTTAATACTGGTGGTGGTGTGTGAGCCTTAGCACTGGGGTGGTGGTGTGGAGCCAACGCTGGCGGTCGTGGTGTGAGCCTAATATTGTTGGTGGTGGTGGTAGTGTGTGCTAACATTGTTGGTGGTCGTGGTGTGTGAGCTCAATGCTGATGGTGGTGTGGAGCCCAACATTGTTGGTGGTGGTGGTAGTGTGTGAGCCTTAACATTGGTGGTGTGTGTTGCCCTAACATTGTTGGTGGTGGTGGTAGTGTGATTCAACGGTGGTGGTGTGTGGAGTCTTAACGCTGATGGTGGTGTGTGTGGAGCCTTAACATTGTTGGTGGTGGTCGTGGTGTGTGGAGCCTTAACATTGGTGGTGGTGTGTGAGCCTTAACATTGGTGGTGGTGGTAGTGTGTGAGCCCAACTGGTGGTGGTGTTTGGAGCCTTGATACTGGTGGTGGTGGTGGTGTGTGAGCCTTAACATTGGTGGTGGTGGTGTGTGAGCCTAACATTGTTGGTGGTGGTGGTAGTGTGTGGAGCCAACACTGGTGATGGTGTTTGGAGCCTGACACTGGTGGTGTGTGGCTCACTGGTGGTGGTGGTAGTGTGTGAGCTTAGCGCTGGTGGCGTGGAGTGTGAGCCTGACACTGGTGGTGGTGGTGTGAGCCTTAACACTTGTGGTGGTGTGTGAGCCTGATCAGTGGTGGTGGTGTGTGGAGCATTGACACCTGGTGGTGGTGAGCCTGACACTGGTGGTGGTGGTGTGTGAGCCAGACTGGTGGTGTTGTGGAGCCTGATACTGGTGGTGGTGGTGGTGTGGAGCCTTTACACTGGAGGTGGTAGTGAAACTCAGTACTGGTGGTGGTGTGTGGGAGCCTGGATACTGCGGTGGTGTGGTGTGTGTGTGAGCCCAACACCGGTGGTGGTGTGAGCCTGATACCAGTGGTGGTGGTGGTGTGTGAGCCATACTGGTGGTGGGTGGGAAACCAGCACTGTGGGGTGGAGTGTGAGCCTGATACTGGTGGTGGTAGTTTAACACCTGTGGTGGTGCAGCCTTGATTCTGGTGGTGGTGGTGTGGAGCACGACACTGGTGGTGGTGGTGTGGTCAACGGTGTGTGTGAGCCTAACACTGGGGTGTGTGAGCCTTAACACTGGTGGTGGTGGTGTGTGGAGCCTTAACACTGGTGGTGGTGTGTGAGCCTAACACTGGTGGTGGTGGTGAGCCATAACATCTGGTGTGTGTGTGGTGAGCCTGACACTGGTGGTGGTGTGTGAGCCCTGATACCGGTGGTGGTGTGGTGAGCTCAACTGCGGTGGTGTGGTGAGCCTGACACTGGTGGTGGTGGTGTGACACTGGTGGCGTGGTGTGTGAGCCCGACACTGGTGGTGGTGTGAGCCTGACTTGTGTGGTGGTGGTGTGAGCCTTAACACCTGGTGTGTGAGCCTGATACTGGTGGTGGTGTGTGACCTTAACACTGGTGGTGGTGGTGAGCCGGACACTGGTGTGGAGCCTAACACTGGGGTGGTGAGCGACCAACACTGGTGGTGGTGTGGAGCCTTAACACTGGGATTGTGGAGCCTGACATTGCTGGTGGTGAGCTCAACACTGGTGAGGTGAGCCTTGATACTGGTGGTGCAGGCATGGAGCCCATCACTGGTGGTGGTGTGTGGAGCCTTAACACTGGTGGTGGTGATCTTAACGCTGGTGGTCGTGGTGTGTGTGGAGCCCACATTGTTGGTGGTGTGGTGTGTGTGAGCCTTAACACTGGTGGTGGTGTGGTGTGTGAGCCTTAACGCACGGTGGTGTGTGAGCCCAACACTGGTGGTGGTGGTGTGTGTGTGAGCCTTAACACTGGTGGTGGTTTAACATTGTTGGTGGGGGAGCCTAACACTGGTGGTGGTGTGTGAGTTCAATGCCGTGGTGTGTGAGCTCAACACGCTGGTGGTGGTGTGTGAGCCTTAACACTGGTGGTGTGGAGCCTTAACAGCTGGTGGTGGTGGTGTGTGGAGCTCAACACTGGTGGTGGTGGAGCCTTGATACTGGTGGTGGTGGTGGTGTGTGAGCCTAACACTGGTGGTGGTGGTGTGTGAGCCTTAACACTGTGGTGGTGGTGGTGTGTGGAGCCTTAACACTGGTGGTGGTGTGTTGGGAGCCTTAACACTGGTGGTGGTGATTACATTGGGTGGTGTGTGAGCTTACGCTGGTGGGCGAGTGTGAGCCTGAAATGGTGGTGGTGGGTGAGCCAACACTTGTGGTGGTGTGTGAGCCTTGATCAGTGGTGGTGGTGTGACATTGACACTGGTGGTGTGTGGAGCCTGATACTGGTGGTGGTGGTGTGAGCCTTTAGACTGGTGTGAGCCTTGGATACTGGTGGTGGTGGTGTGGGAGCCTTGACACTGGTGCGCTATGGTGGTGGTGTGGAGCTGACACTGGTGGTGGTGGTGTGTGTGAGCCTTAACACTGGTGGTGGTGTGTGAGCCTGATACTGGTGGTGGTGGTGAGCCTTGACACTGGTGGTGGTAGTGTGTGGGAGCCTTAGCACTGGTGGTGGTGTGTGAGCCCGACACTGGTGGTGGTGTGTGAGCCCAACACTGGTGGTGGTGGTGTGTGAGCCTTAACACTGGTGGTGGTGTGTGAGCCAACACTGGTGGTGGTGTGTGTGAGCCTTGATACTGGTGGTGGTGGTGTGTGTGGAGCCTTGACACTGGTCGTGCAGTGTGTGGAGACTTAACACTGGTGGTGGTGTGTGAGCCTAACACTGTGGAGCCCAACACTGGTGGTGGTGGTGTGGAGCCTAACACTGGTGGTGGTGGTGGTGTGAGCTCAACACTGGTGGTGGTGTGTGGAGCCTAACACTGGTGGTGTGTGGAGCATTCTACATGTTGGTGGTGGTGTGTGAGCCTTGATACTGGTGGTGGTAGTGTGTGAGCCTTACACTGGTGGTGGTGTGTATCTTAACACTGGTGGTGCTGGGGAGCCTTAAACTGGTGGTGGTGTGTGGTGCTACCACTGTTGGCGGAGGTGGAGCCTAACACTGGTGGTGGTAGTGTGGGAGCCTTAACACTGGTGGTGGTGTGTGGAGCCCACCACTGGGGGTGGTGTGTGTGAGCCTGACTGGTGGTGGTGGTGTTTGGAGCCTGACACTAGTGGTGGTAGTGTGTGTGAGCCTTAGCACTGGTGGTGGTGTGTGGGAGCCTACCACTGGTGGTGGTTTGTGGAGCCAACACTGGTGTTGGTGTGTGCTTAGCTTTGGTGGTGGTGTGTGGAGCCAACACTGGTGTTGGTGTGTGGAGCCTAACATTGGTGGTGGTGTGTGGGATCTCAACACTGGTGGTGGTGTGTGATCTCACTGGTGGTGGTGGTGGTGTGTGAGCCTATCGCTGGTAGTGGTGGTGTGTGTAGCCTTAACGCTGGTGGTGGTGGTGTGTGGAGCCTTAACACTGGTGGTGGTGGTGTGTGTGGAGCCTTGATACTGGTGGTGGTTTTGTGTGGAGCCTTAACACTGGTGGTGGTGGTGTGTGTGGAGAAATATTGACTGGGACAACATTGTTGGTGACTATGAATCTGAAGACTTCCTAGACGCAGTACAGGAAATTTTTTTAAAACAACTAATTACAGAACCTACTAGAAGTGACAGTATATTACACCTAGTATTAACAAATATAGAAAATATTATCAGATATTACAATAGGGGAAGAACTAGGGAACAGTGATTACAGAGAAATCAGGTTCACCCTAAATTGGGAAACGAAAAACAATGACAATATGGTCAGAGTCCCAGACTTTCGATCGGCGGATTATGAGGGGTTAAGAAGGTACCTACGTGAGGTCGCCTGGGAACAGTCAGTTCAGTCCCCGGTAGGAACGGGTGAGGTCACCGGAGACAACAATTGATCATGACTATAATATATTCACTCGTATACTACGTAAAGCACAAGAACAAAATATTCCATACAGAAAATTAGGTCAAATAAGAATGAGCCAAGGTGGATGACCAAAAAACCTAAGCATGACATAGGAATAAAGAAAGGAATTAATAACAAATTAAAGGGAGGGGAGAAGCATCTCAGAAATAGGTATAATGAACGATCTAGAAATGTTAAGAAAAATGTAAGGAAGGCAAAGTGGGACTAGGAAATCAGGATAGCAATAGAATCAAGGCGAATCCCAAAGGATTTTTCCAGGTATATAGGACAAAGGTCAAGGACAAAGTAGGGCCTTTAAAGTCAGAGAGAGGGGAAGTGATCGATGATAGTGAGAAAATAACCAAAGCATTAAACAGCTACTTCTTATCAGTTTTCACAGAAGAAATTCACGAGGAAATGCCAGAGGTGGAACTGATATTTAGGGGAAATGAAGAAGAGAAATTAAAGAATATCACTATCAGAAAAGAGGATGTTCTTAAGAAGATAAATACATTAAAGAAGAGAAATTCCCCAGGGCCGGATGAAATTTTCCCTCAAGTTTTGAGGGACCCTTTGTAAATTTATTTATAAAATCATTAGACACTGGAGTTGTGCCAGACTTGTGGAAACAGGCAAATGTAGTACCCATTTCAAAAAGGGAGACAGAGCATCAGCGTCAAATTACCGGCCGATTATGTTGACGTCAGTAGGTAGATGTTTTGATAATGAGAGAGCTTCGCACACCCCAAACAAAACAAGGAAAATACCTTTACTGTGTCCCACGTCAACAGTTGGGGAAAACCTCACACCCAAAAAAACTAATTCATACTCTCCCAACTGATGAAACTGAGATTCCTATTTCCGACTTACTAGGACTCCCTCCGTACTGTTCTGACGGTAAGAATGGCGGTGTTTCTGCTCTTTTCTCTGGTTCATCATCCTTTCACGGTTGTTATTGTAAACGCGAGTTGCCGGAGCAGCATCATAACACTCTAAATGACACCTTAATTTTGGGGGGGTATAGTCACGGAAGTACATCTTAGTCAATAAATAATTACTTTGATATGTACTGCTGATTGTCACATACCTGAAACAGATGATATTATCTGTGTGTGATCGTTGGATCCCGTATAATACTTATTATATCATTATCACAGCTTCGTTGTAATTTTTCGGAGGTGATAGAAACACTGGGATGCGTTGCTGCGTCTTTATTCTACGGCGGCTGGTAAGCGAGTGAGCGGCGGTTCTTGGCGCGCTGTTTAAAAGATACAACAGTGAATACATATAATATAAAACATACAGAGCATTTCCTCCCCTTTTATGAAGTTCAGGGGTTCCATGTTTTCTTAAACTAGAAAATACATGAAAAATACGTAAAATAACATGGATACATACTAAATGGTATATAAGATACATAATAATAGTAATACATGAAATGGTTAGAATAGTTGGGGCCCCCCAAAAATAGGACATATGTTAGAAGGATGAAGGACTTTATAGACAGAAAAGAGAGTGGAGTGAAAATTACAATTCATCAAGTACACCCAAGAAACTTATAAACTGAGTCTGTCAGGTGGAACCCCACGAGTGTTTCAGGGTGATAGTGACCTGCGCGCTGACACAGGTAATTGGTCTCCACCAGCTTCCACGTTCCGAGGTGAAGGTAGGGTGGGTGGACCCGAGGTAACTGGAGAATCAGAAATCTCCATGTTTTGGTCGTCTAGGCGTATTGACAATTCAGGCGGACAAGCCTGTTGGTCACCACTGGGTGAATAGCGTGGAACACTTGTAAGGGACTTGTTCCGCCAAGCTTTCTGGGTGTGGTCGGATTGAAGCGGAGGATTCATGAGGTCCAGCACATTCCGGATCCCCCATCCCCCCCCCTCTTTCACCAACAAGAGAAATGACTGTTGCCCAGTAGCACATTTCTTGATGTTGCCTGCATTTATTTCATAGCTTGCTTGGATGTCTGCACAAAACGTTCTGTCTCGCCATTTGTTGCAGGATGATAAGGTGCCGAAAACGAATGTTTTATATCATTTACATCCATAAATTCAGCTAATTCTTCCTATGTGAATCCCGGGACCATTATCGGAAACAACCCTCTCAGGTAAACCATTAAATGCAAATATCTTGATGAGTTCCTTGATGGTTGCATGTGCCGTTGTAGGCTGCATTGGGTACTACCTTTGGCCACTGACTGTAGGCAGCATCTACTATGATGAGACACGACTATCCAAGGAATGGACTTGCAAAATCTATGTGAAGACGTTGCCAAGGATATTGTGGAAATTCCCAAGAGTGTGTGCGTACGAGTGATGGATCCCTCTGGTGTACAGCATAATTAGGACACTGACGCACGTAGTGCTTAACGTCCTTGTCAACACTTGGCCACTAGACAAACGATCTAGCAAGTGATTTGGATCGCACTATGCCTTGATGTTTCGGTCTTCATGAATTTCCCGGAGAACTTGTTTTCTCAAGGAAGAGGGGATCACCACTTGGGCACCACGTAACACACAGCCCATTTCAGTTGACAAATCAGACCAAATATTTAAATAAAGTTTGCAGTCTTCTTGATTGGTGAGTGATTTCCGATCGGACATTAATCCTTGGTACACCTTAGATAACACCGGGTCTTGTTGAGACTTTTGAACAATGACCTTTGCTGTAACAGATGCTTTAGTTAGTTGCAAAAGTAGGACACTTGGAGTGACTTAATCCCCTTCTGGATCAACAGGTATTCTAGAAAGAGCATTGGCGCTACCCTTTGGCTTGGTGAAGCGGTACTCCAAGTCATAAGTGTATACGGAAAATATGATCGCCCAGCGTTGTAATCTGGCTGCAACTAGTGAAGGAAATTGTGCTTTTGGACCTAATATGGTCAATAATGGTTGATAATCTGTGACCACTGTAAATTTGGGTCGGCCATTTAAGTAAATGTTTAACTTTCCACACCATATTTGAGCGCAAACGCTCCCTTCTCAATTTGAGAATAGTTTTTCTCAGTCTTGTTCATTGATCTTGACGCAAATGCTATAAGGTCTCTCTCTCTTCTGCACCTGGCATGGCATGTGCCTAATCAGGATCTTATAAAAGGAAAGTCAAGAACTATGGGTTTCCAAGAATTATCAAACATCCGTTAGAGATTGACATCTCTTTACTACGAAAATAATCACAATAACACAAATTACAGGTATTTCCTACGGCTGCAGATGAATACTCCTAACCAGCCCGGTGGAATGTTCTGGTAATGCGGTTATCCGCTCTCAGGGGGAAGGTCCAGGGAAGCTTCCTCAGTTGGCGCCGGCGGGCGATGTCTTGCCACACAAGAGAGACGCCAGGGCACGGATGATGGATAGGGCGTGGAGGAAGTGGCGATGACGTGGCAGTTGCGGTAGTAACTGGAGTAGGTGTCCGGAGTTGACAGCCGAATAGTGAAGGTCTGGGGAATCAGCCCACGAGCCCCAGGAGCTTCAGATGAGCACACAACCAGAATTTGAACAAACAGCGGGGTGCAAGTACAGCTGTGTTGACGGCTGGGTAGTGTTTGATGTGTGACGAAGCAGCAGGGACCTTCTCACCACCGTCTACCATTCCTGCTCGTTACCGCCCTTACACCGTATAATACTAATTATATCATTATCACAGCTTCGTTGTCATTTTTTGGAGATGATAGAAACACTGGGATGAGTTCCTGCGTCTTTATTCTATGGCGGCTGGTAAACGAGTGAGCGGCGGACAAAGAGAAGATGGACTTGACATGCAATTTAAAGGCTAGAGAACAGATTTAGATCTTGCCGCACTGATGAAACCTTTTTCTGTGATAACATGTGTTATTATAAAGCAAGAATTGGTCACATTGAGGAGACAAAAAGTCCCTATTTTGCCTGTTAACTTGGATTTCAGAATAAATGATACATCGTACAGCAATAACATTATCATTATTAGATTCCTTGGATCTGAAAACATGAGTAAAATCACAAAAATCAAAGGACTAACTGCAATAGAAGCTAAGATATTGCGTATTTTAATATGATGTTGCCGCCATTTTGAAAAATGGCTACCACAGCCACCAGCAGGCAGATACAGATTGCCTATATTCTTTAAAATGTTCCTCATGGGTCCTAGTAACAGTGTACATAGTATGATGCTTTAGTAAAAAAGTGCACGATTTGGCTAAGAGTTCTTTGGGTGAAAATACTTCACTTATGAGTGGAGCAACGAAACTTTGCCTAGTGGTACCATAAGTAATTCTAAGACGATTTAAGGCAGGAACCCGGTTGGAGAATGCCGTTAACTGGTCCTAATTGTCCTTAATTGGCTGAAATTAGCCAAAATCACTATCTCGGCCATTTATTAAGCTAGAAACTCCGATTTCAGATAAAGCGAAAGGAAATTATGGGGTCAGTGGGGGTAGAGCACATTAGTTTTGAGCTTTGACCTAGTTTAGTGCTTCAAATAGCAAAAAATGCGCCCACACCCTCTCGCGACGCAGTGTGTAGGTGCGTCTACGGCAGAGGCCCTAATGTAGTCAGGTTTGGTGTCCAGTGTAGTTTTTTTTGGCACGAAAAAGCTATTTCAATCACTTATTTTGAGCTACGACCAAAGAGAAAGTAAGAAATTGTAAGATATTTGTTAAAGCTCACCCGCAACTTCTACCATTTTTATGGTGAAATGGTATTGATAGCACTACCACTAGGAAAGTGATCCTAGCCAATCATTTGACCCATGGTCGTTCTTTGGTGGTATTTAACAGCTAAATTCACTGCTCCATCCACCAGGCTTGGACGCAGTCAATAGATGAGACTCTGAGATATGAGGTATTGAATGAAATTTGACAGCAATTGTAAACAAATATTTTTTTATTATTTAGACAATGTTGTGCGTTGTAAAGTGTTCTTGGAACAAGAGCAGGCAGTGTTGCATGGGCGTTTACAATTACATTTGACAAAGTCAGTCCAGCAACCATCTTTCAGGTCTGAAATAACTCCATCGATGATAGACCAGTATTCAGGGCTGAATGGTTCGAAGCTACAGTCCAACGCTTTTTTTACTGATCGGTGCTTGGTATGCGCTCCTCTTCACTTTCGGGATAAGAGTATTTGTGGTGGGCGGAAGCTTGTGCAAAGGGATACCTTTGTTCATGAACAGAAATCGTCTTGATTCATTTATCAAAGTTGAGTGTGCTGTGTCGGTTGTCACAAACAGAGATACTGTGAACTCCTCTACAATTTTAAACAACTGGGAGAAAGCATCACTATGTTGCTCTTCTGTAGATGTCATCTCACTCGGTCTCCTGAAGGCGCCTGTAACGACATCCCTCAAGTGGTAGTTGGTCCAATGCTTGAACCAAGTGTTTTTTACCCACTCCAGACAAGCTGCCCGAGCTATCACAACGGGTGTATGCTTGGAAAATCATCAGCCCCTGAGTAAGGCTACCGAGAGCCTGCCACATCACATGGTAGGCATCTCACACTGGCTGAAGTGCCGTACTTGATCCAAAACTCCCTCAGATACAATTTTTTAAATAAAGTCAGTGATAAGATCATTGTGTCTGTATCCGTACTCCTAATGCACACTTTGCTCACTCCTTTACTGGATGCATCAAATGAATGTAAGAACAAACTGGTGTCAGCTTCCTCTTGTTTGGTGGGTGAAACATGACATAGATCAGCATTGGTAAGGAGGGCAATGATAGTATCTCCAAAAGTCATATACAGCTCTTTGTGTCCTTTCAGTTCAGCTACATCTTGTAACTCTGTGACTATAAACTCTAGCAGTTCCAGTTTGTTTTCTGTTTTTGAGGAACTCGTTCCACTTGCAAGTCACTGGGGTTGCCGGAGAAACCTTGTAACATGGCCCCGTCCCTTCATCTCACGGGTCGCACTTTTTATGCTTCCTTCCAGATAGCGATCAAACACAATATCGACTCTGTTATGATTTCTAACAGTTTCTTTATATCTGGTACAATGCATTCAGGAAATAATCTCTACGGGTTTTGTCTTCTGGGCGAGGCCTCATTGACTATATCACAAATGCATATCAAGAACATTGCAGTCACTGTCACTTCATAATACTCCAGCAAACAATCGACGAGTTTCGATTTCTGACAAACTGCTGTCAAAGAATGGGGAGTTAAAGTAACTTCGTGTTTGAAAACCTCTTTGAGACTTGTTCCACGTTGGGTGGATGATAACATCAAGTCTGTCAGAATAAAGTAGCTTTTCTTGCTTTGCTCCAGTGATTTTTCTGTTGTCTTCCGTTTACTCTTTCCACCAGAAAACAGCTCAACGTTAGAAATAGTCGAGTGCAGCACTCTGGATCTGTCAATTCAATTCAATTTCAATTGTTTATTCCTTGATAGAGGAAGCGGGATCCTAGTGCTGTCACTAGGTACCCCTGTACAATGACACCAGAAGCATCTGGCAAGTGTGACAAGTATATACAGTATAAATATTATAAAGGGGCTTACTAAAGCCTAAGGAAGGAAGGATATTCCTTTAACACATAATCAATATTATTTACAAAATATCTGGCCAGTATGGGGAGGATCATCGTGTCTCCGTCAGGGGGTCGTGGAGTGGTGGTCCAGCAGGCGTCACGGAAGCGTTGTGTGTGGGGACATCTTAGGAGGTAGTGGATAAGGGTGCTGCTGTCGGGTCTTCTGCATAATGCACAAGAGCGTTGCTCAGGGGATGCGGGGATACCAATCTCCCAAGCAAAGTCATACCCAATGATGATACGGGCAGCAATCACGTCCCCTTTCCGGTAGACGTACGAGAGGTCAGGAAGTTTACGGAGGACATCGTACCAGGTGGGCGGGGAGTCCAGGGGGATGGCTGCTTCCCGAGCTTCTCTCTGTTTGCGGCGAATTTGGGTCCTAAGCTGTAAAAGTGTTCGAGGAACAACGTAGTCAGGTGTGGCCTTGTTGCAGCCAGTCTTGGCAAGGCCATCTGCTGCCTCATTCCCCAACATACCGACATGACTGGGTATCCATAGAAATGTCACAGGACGGCCTGCATCCTGAAGTGTGGATGTTAACCCTCGTATTCGGAGGATGAGGTCCTCATTTTCCCCTGATCCAAATGCCATCCCGTCAAGAGCAGACCTGGAATCGCAGCAGACAAGCAAGGGGCAGAAACCATCTGCTTCTTCCTCAGCGAGAAGGGCAGCAAGGAGGGCTATTAGTTCAGCCTGAGTGGAGGATGCCCCGTCAGAAACTCTGAGAGACAGTTTGATAGGCTCAGGGGCATCAGGACGGGAGATGTAGACACCAGCCCCGGCCCTACCTGTAGCGGGGTCAACAGAACCATCAGTGTAGAGGACGACCCTACCTGGGGACCAGTGGGCGATCCTGGAGAGGTGGTATTTGCAGAGAATAACAGGGTTCACCTGGGATTTCGGGAGCGGTCCACCAAGGGCAATCACTTCAGGTTGAAAATCCAGCCAGGGAGAAGGAGACGAACCAACAGCCGGGGTGACAACAATATCAGGCAGGAGGTCGTGTTCCTGAAGGGCTCGGATGAGTGACCCTCGCCACTGTCTTCTAGATGGAGGTCGGTCTCGGACAGCAGGAGTCAAGTTGGTTTGGACATAGTTGCCCCGAGGATCCCGTAGAATGGAAACGGCAGTTTTTAGGTAAAACTCCTGGACACGATCCTGTAAGGGGGAAAGACCAAGTTCGGTATATAGAGAAGTAGAGCGTGTCCACTGAGGAGCCCCAAGGATGATACGAGCAGCTTTCCTCTGGATAACTTCGAGACGGTTGACAGCAGTCCGACTAATGTTGACGAGGGCAGGCGCGGCGTAGTCGACACAAGAACGGACAAAGGACTTGTACATGGTGAGAAGAACAGGGATGGTGGCACCAAGGGAACCCCTGCACATGGTAGAGAGGGGAGCGAGATGCTGAAAGCATATGTCTCGAAGATAGCGGACTTCAGGGATCTGACAACGTGTGCGAGTTACATACACACCCAGGCATTTTGTCTCATTAACCCAGTCCAAGGGCGTTCCTGATAAGAGAAGGGGTGGAGGTACAACACGACCGTGCCACATGGCTTTTGTTTTCGCAGTTGAAAGAAGGAAACCAAGTGAATCACACACTCTGGAGACCAGATCAAGGGCTTCCTGCATGCTGAGGTAGTCAGGGGCTTGGAGGAGGACATCGTCGGCATATCCTGAGTGGACAACTTCTGTCGGCCACGGGAGAGATGCAATGGAGTGCATGAGAGTGTTAAACAAGGTGGGACTCAGGACTCCACCTTGAGGGGTGCCGAGGTTCATTTCTTGAACAGGAGACATAGAGCCTTCAACGCGAACCCGGGCCTGACGTCCAGTGAGGTAAGAGGCGATCCATTGTAGAAGTCTCCCTTTAACCCCTAACCGCGCAAGTTCAGCTAAAATGAGGGCAGGCTGAGCCGTATCAAAGGCTCCCTTGATATCAAGGAAGACGGAGATGCGGGCAGTCTGATTGCAATAAAAGGAAGCAATGGAGTGTGCTGTGCTGCGATGTTGAATGAAACCATTGAGGGAGTTGTGGAAGCCGCCTATGGTGTGAAGAAGGCGACGATGGAGTATCCTCTCCATCATCTTGCAAACACAGGAGGTAAGACTAATGGGTCGATATTTCCCAGGATCTCCCGGCTTAGGGATGGGGATAATAGTGGCATTGTTCCAGTTGGATGGGAGAACCCCATGTTCATAAAACATATTGTAGAGAGCAAGCAAGGGGCCGTTAGGAATATTAGTACAGGCGTTGAGGACGGAGTAGGTTATCTGATCATCCCCAGGAGAGGTGTCTTTTCTAGAGCGGCGAGTACTGTCAAGCTCGAACTGTGTGATGGGATGATCAGTAGGGGCAGGGGAGGTAAGAGCAGCACGAACAACAGGCTCAGACGCATCGATACTAGCCTGCACTGCCTCCTGCATTGGATCTGGAAGTGCCTCAGGGGAGGAAGCTTGTGCCCAGTCCTCCATTAAAGAGCAGGCAAGGGAGGCGGGGTCAGGGTGGGGAGGAGGCCTCCGTCGAGTACCCCGTATAGCATTAATCCGATTCCATACATAAGAGGGTGACGACTGGAACGATAGAGACCCCGTGAAGGATAGCCAGTCCGCCTCACGTATCCGACGGCGCTCCTGAGTTGCAAAGGAGCACCAATTTTTGAAGTCTTCCCAGTCCTCTGGAGACCGAGACCTCCGTATGGCAGAGTGGAGATCACGGGTTACCTGCCGGAGATGTCTCATGGCAGGGATACGATACCAGTAGTTGGTGGCACTTCTGGGGTGACGGGGAGGGCGTGGAGGGGTAGCGCGATTGACAGAGTCATACACGGCATCAACAAAATCAGCGCTGTAAGAGTCAAGGGACTGGGGGACAACATAGGAATCCGCCCAGGTAGAAAGGTATTGGGTAAAGGAAGGAACAGCATCTTGTGTGAGACGAAGGCGAGGGGATCGATAACGAGCTGATGTTGGGGCAGAGAAGGAGAGCCTGAGATGGGTAGTAACGGCAAGATGGTCACTATACAGAGCAGGCTCGGTGCAGACGGTAGGATGAAAGGAGGTATGACCGTTCAATAGTAAGCCAACATCAAGGAAACTATGGGGGAGGCGAGTAGGATCGTCAGAACAAAGAAAGCGAACATCATCATCCCCATTAAGAAACTGTGAGAGATGTGATCCGTTAAGGGTACATGGAGTGGGATGATCCGGAGTAAGAGTGGGATGGCGGGCATTAAAGTCGCCAAGAACAATAGTGGGAATCCCATCATGGAGGTCGTGAAGAACCTGGGGGTCCAGAGAATCACTCTTGAAATGAACATTGACTACACGAAGGGTCCGGTCACCAAGAGTAAGGGAGACAGAAAGTAATTCAGACGGGGGTCCATGTGAGTCAGGTGAAGGGAGACGAACAGATGGAATGGTGTTACGCACAAGGGTGAGGAGGCCACGAGCCTGCCCACGGTACCGAGGCAGGGTGTAAACAGTATAGCCAGAGAGGCAGAGTGGAGTAACATCGTCTGTGTTGGTTTCCTGAAGTAGAGCAACATCTACTTGATGGGAGAGCACAAACTGGGCGAGGTCTGTCCGGCGAGGTCTAAGTCCCTGGATGTTCCATTGTAAGAAGAGGAGGGAACGGCCTCCGGTGTGAGATGAGTCGGAGGGGCTAGACAGGGCTCCAGAGGAGGTACCAAATTCTGTTGAGAAAAATGGAGAGGGAGGAGTGGGAGAGCGAGGGATGGATCCTCCATCTCGGGAGGTGGAAGGAGGCGGGTCATCAGGGCTTGCAAAGTGCGCCCCTGTTGGGTCAGGGTGTCCAGAATGAGTTGTTGTTGCTTCTGCAATGTCGCAATTGTTTTCACAAACAAGTCGAGTTGGGCTGAGAGAAGGTTGGTTTGCTTGGAGTGGCGATCCAGACGGAGAGTGATTGTTTCCATAGAACCAACTTGGTGCACCTGTACAGGAGCTGGAGGTGGCGGCGAGGATTGCCGAGGGCCCGACTGGGCATGTGGTGGTGGTAGCGACGGAGAGGGACGGTGAGGGTTCAGTTGAGTAAGAGGTGGTGGTGCTGGTGAGAGACAGCGGGGGTCCAGGTGGGCAGGAGATGGTGGTGACTGTGTGGCAGGGCCGGCAACGACCTTGTTCCAAGAACGGTAGGGAGAGGGAGGGAGGGGAGAAAGGATGGGTGGTAGGGGTGATAGGGGGAATGGTAGAGGAGAGGAGATCAATGGGAAATCCTTGGTGGATGGAAGAGGCGGTGGTGGATAGGAGTGAAGTTTGGTTGACTGGGGCTTCGTCAGAGACGAGGGCGGTGGTACAAGGTAAGTTTTCCCCGGGCGAGTGCCAGGACGCTGTGGGCAATTGGCATTCCAGGCGTGGTGACTGCCATGGCAATTGACACACCGTGGAATAACTGGGATTTTGTTCTGAATTTTCGATTTGCATTCCACTGTGTCGTGAGGACCTGCACAGAAACCGCAGGCGACCATCCTCGTGCACTCCCAGGTGCGGTGTTTCCACGATTGGCAACGACCACAGATTTTCGGGGTTCCGATAAATCGGTCGAGAGGACAGTTGTGAATTGGTCCTACATTCACCTTCGGAGGGAGGGGGGCCACCCACCAGCCGATGAGTTCGTTGGATGGACGTTTGGAGACCGGGTTGATGCGGCGTTCCATGTCCAGTAGTTGTGGGAGAAGAGGGCGAAGATCGTCGATAGGGATCTCCCAGGGTACGTGGCGAACCATTACCTTGGTACGACGAGTTTCTGGGGTGATGATGGTGAACTTCAGCATCACCTCCCCCTGGGGAGCAGGAAAGCCCACCTGAGGGAGCATGCGTACCGTCTTGTCCATTTGTGTGGTGACTATCACGGTTGTGGGACCTCGGCGGAGGCGAAGTGTTGAGTCCTGAAGTGGAGAGCAGTGACGGAAGAACCAGGTCGTCCGTGTGCTCAGAGGCAAGTCCCGAGGAAAGGCGAGACGACGAAGGCGCGACGGGGCAGGGAGACAAAGGGAATCCCCTATGTCCATCGTCGGCGGAGGGTCGGTCATTGAGCCACATGTAGGCTCACTTGGGGACCCCGATGACAGGAGTCCACCCTCTACAGCCCCAGAAGGGGTACAAGGGGGAGCCGTGGCCCCTGCTGGAGACCCTGACTTCTGAGGTTTCTGCTTCTTCTTTGACGTGTCTTCAAGAAGAAAGTCGTCAGCATCACTGTCACCTACTGCCGCCGTTTCCAACGAACGGGAGCGTTTAACGGCGGGCATAGGGCACGTTGGCAACACTGCAGTCAGGTGGAGTGGTAATGACGTCACTGTTACGTCACACTATCACATTGCGCATGCGCAAACTTGAAAAACTTTGCTCAGAGGGATCGGGTGGTAGGACCAGATGTTTTATCCCCATAAAATGACAAAGTCCAAAAGTAAAAAAAAAATATATGCCACTATGCTGATAACTGGGTCTTACTATACAGTAGTTGTCTGCACAGGCTGGGATTGGTAGACTCGCTGAATTCGTCAGAAATACGAATTTTAGGAGCAGTCTCTTACAGCCTTTGTTGACACTACGTACGCATGGGCGTTCCTCCTGGATCTGTCCACAAAAACTTTTCCCGGAATTTTGTATGCTGCTCCTTGCCTATTTCTTCAATCTTGTACACGAGACTCTCAGCAGCTTCAGGTGCTCTCATTTTGGTGATAAGGTGGTTATTGACAAGAGATCCCTCGAAAAAGAGTTTCCTTGTTCGCTGAAGTACTTTGTCAACTTATCGACATAACTGTAAAATCGACCTTCCATATAGACAGTGTCTGAATGGTGCTTGGCATCTGGTAACTTAGAAGTTTCTCCTGCTAATTCTTCAAACTGTTTCAACAATCTGGTGATGATGGGTTCGCACACCAAGTATCATTTCAGAGCATTAGGATCGCTGCCAAGTCCTGCCAATCCTCCGTTATTCTTCAAATCATCATTTAACTGTTCGTGCGTCTGGTCTAGGTGCATAGAACTGAATGTACGACCCATTGCTCACTCCAGCCTAAAAAAAAAAAAAAAAAAAAAACATGTATTAGTGAAACTAAAATCTTTATCCCACCAAAATATGATAAAGCAGTTTGTCAATTAGCAGAACTAAAATAACAACCAAAGACTTCACCACAGAAGATAACCAAAACATTCAGTGCTTGTAAAATCAAGAAAAACTTATCATGGCGAAATTCACAGATCGAAACAAGATATGGTCGCATTACTGCATTGATAAGGAATATACCCCAACCTTATTTAGTTTATCAGTGTCCTCTAATCATGTTGACCGTTTAAGTGTACTCCACGTTTAATGTATGGATTTCCCTTTTCTGTTTTTGTTCGAATTAATGGTCTGCTGCTTTGACTAACAATCCATAACCTGAGGAGGCAGAGACCTGGCAAGCTTAGTTGTAAATGGAAGTGCAACATGTTTTTGCATTTCTTACTTTCTCTTTGGTCGAAGCTCAAAATGAGAAATTGAAATCGCTTTTTCGTGCAAAAACACCCTAAAGTAGACACCAAACATGACTACATTAGGGCTTCAGCCGTAGACACACATACATACTGCATCGCAAGCGGGCGCAGGTGCGTTTTGGGGATTTTTTATGCAGTAAATTTGGTCAAAGATCAAAACTAACTTGCTCTGCTCCAGCTAAATCGACAATTTCCTTTCGATTGAGCTAAAACAAAAATAGTCTCTAACTCAATACATGGTCGAGATAGTGATTTTGGCTAATTATGGCCGATTAAGGTCAATTAAGGCTAATTAGGACAAATTAAAGGCATTCTCCAACGGGGTTCCAGCCCTAAATCGTCTTAGAATCACATCAGCTACCACCATGCAAAGTTTTGTTGCTTAACTGGAAAGTGAAGTATCCTGCCATTTTTACCATAAGAACTCCCTTTATTACTGGACTAATTGTTAGTTTGCCCGAAGATCGTTTTCCTGGTAGTATCGAATCATATAAAACTTTTTAGATATCTAACAGTCTCCATAATTGTCATACAACCAGATCAATACAGCAGCCTCCTCTTTATATAATTATCTTCCTTATGTTAACCACCCAGAATGTATTAACTTCCTTTATTAATATCAATACTTTTGTTTCTGTTGCCTGGAGTTTACTTTTTAGTCTCGAATTTTGGGCCAGTTTTTTGTGTCTGCGTGTCAATGGTAGCCTTAGAAAAATCACTGTATATATTATTGTCTTGGCTTTCTACTTTCAATTTCTATTTTTGATTAATGGACATAAGAGCGCAATATTATCATTAAATTAGTTAAGTCTGTGACGCAGTTCAGTTCCTGTTGTGTTCACCTCACTATCAATAATTCCATGGTGGTCAACAATTGGAATATAAGGACTATGTTACATTCCGTTGAGTTTTCTTTACTGATCTTCATACTATTTGTTGTAAAGGTCTCGTCTCATATGATAAACAAAATCTGAAGGGTTCTACTCGATTGTTACAGCAGGCGTATCACCGTCATAAGTGTAATTAATTGCATTTTGGTGAGCTTCCTCTATAAATTTGTCTACGATGAAAATACAGGGGTATATAGGAGAGATGAGAGAACATTCCACTGTCTGACATCCAATGCGCACAAGAAATCATTTGTCTTTTCCTTCACTCTACAGCATTTTCACAGTTTTCATGATTACTTATAATTAGCTATAATAGGTTTGAATGTTATGGTATACACTCTCAAGGGTCTTCCCACAGTTCCGATCTTGGTACTCTGTCAACAGACTTTTCTAGTTCAACAAATATCTTTCAGTTATTTCTGTTTCATTCCCAGTACTGTATATAAATTTTAATGAAAGTCCTTCTCTGGCTGCACACCACACTGCACCACACTACACCATCTGTCCAAAATTTTTTATCATATATATTACATATATGTACCACCAGTGTAATTTTACACTCGATCATAGCACCTTTACTATAAATTGGATAAATTACAGTTCTTCTCAGTCTTCAAGGACATGACTAGTGTCCCATGTTAAATTCAACAGGAGCTGTAACCATTAGAGGCCACCTTATTAAGGATCTCATAGGAGTACCGTCATCACCTGGTACTTTTCCATTCATTATATTTTTGAAAATCATCAACTTCTCTCTTGGTATACCGGGATCATGATGCACCATTATATAATGTTGGGTAGGTTCAGTTATTTCCAGCTCCCGTGTAATAAATGTGTATTTATTTCCCCTGTTTTATTTCTATTTCTATTTAATTACTTACTTTTACTCGTTCTTCATTCTCGAATTCTCTTTTTTTATCCTTAATCTTTCTTTCTTTGTTCTTTATACTAGTGAGAGAGAGGGAAGGTAAGGAGGGGGGGGGGAGGGCGAGGGAGGCGGGTTTGTGGTTAGGCAGCAAGGGGAGAGGGAATACGGAAATATGTTGTTACTCATGGGGTCACTGTATAACACAAAGACAATTAAAGAGGAATATTTTACTCATTGCACAAGATAAGGGGATTGAGAACTATTCTTAACGGTTCTTCGTTTATTAACGACGTTATTCAGAATGGACAGTTAAACTTTCAAAATAATGACCTATTCTACTAGCTAGTTAAACGGGGCCACATGAATCACAATACATCTCGTGAAACGGATAAAACCTTAAGTGCACTTACTTATATTATGTCTCGCCATATTGCACCTGCCGACCCACACACGTCTACACTCTACACTTCCAAACACAGAATCTGGGTTTGAAAATCGAGTACATCCACTGCTGGGCACGACGCTCTAGCCTCCAGCCAATCACCTCCGTTTTGCCTATGACATTAAACTCACAGGTCACTGTGATTGGCTTACGCCTAAGGCACCCTAAGGGCACTGTTAGCTTGGCGGGCGACAAGGCAGGGCGTTTTGGCGGGAATACATATACATTTTCTCTACAGCATGACATAATTTACTCTAAAATTACAGCAGTGTTACACCCGCCTCTGACACAATGCGCACATCTTCCTAATATGATTTACATCAGGCAACTCTCTCCCTGGCTGTCATGAATCCTTAGTAGAAATGATTAGGGATTACGTAGAGTTCCAGTGAATCAGGTATTGGTGATTTCAGTGGAGGTCATATAAATCCAGATGTGTTGTATATATTAAGGTGATTCTTCACTTGGACATTTTAGCCCGAACGAAGCAAACGAGCAGAACGCGCCGAGCAGAATTCGGCTAGTAAGGACTTGTCTCCGAGCCGAACCGAGCGTGACTCCGGGAGAAGGGAAAAAGAAAATGAGAAGCTTGCTTGCCAGCTTCAGGAGGGAAAAGGGTGTCTTTCGAGTAAAGTTTTTCAAATGGCCATGATCCATTTCAATCAACAGGGACATATTTTTCCGTCCAGAAAATAGTTGCTTTAACAACACTCTCCAAGATTTCTTCTTTCTTTTGGCTGAGGAGTAATGAAGAATGCACCTGCTGCCACTGTGAGGTCCATGGTTCAACTGAGGAAAACGGTGGGAATAAGATGAGCACCGTCGAACACGCAGAATACAGAGAACTTCCACTCGAACTGCTCGTTCGGTTCGTTCGGGCTAAAATACTCAAGTGAAGACGCACCTTTATATTCTAATTAAATTATCTGGACTATTTTGTAGAAATATGACATGTAAAGTACATTTATTTAGTCAATTTATTCTAATTAGCATAACAGCCACCAGACTAGTTACTGCGGCTCCGGTAATGAGCACCGAGGACCTTAAATTCCTGTCGGGATGTGAAAAGCCGGCTGAGTGTCCGTTTTACTCCTGACACCGACTGCTGTGCTTCGGAGCTGCTTCTCCAATTCTCTTGGCGTTGTCTGGGTATTTACTTTTCTTTTCTTATGTGGCTGACCTGTATTCAACTCAACAGATATATTATTCTTGTTATGATATGTTAGGTGTAATGTTTAGGATGTTTAATAGGAATTTAAATTAAGTTACCATTCTGTTTTGCCTTGTAATGTTCGTGCGTGAGCTTTGCTTGTAAATATATTGGTTTGTTTTGTGTATTTTTCACTCTGGGTTTTTTGCTTCACAATTAAACAACAAGTGACCTATTGTAGCCTGTCTAGAGCACTTTTAATAATAAGTGCATTAACATAATTTTATTACAGATCAGTAGTCTTCCAACTCGACTGAGATCTGTAATATGGCTCTGCCAATACCATCGTTCCGTCTTGATCATTAAATGCAATGGTGGCGTAGAACCTCTTCTTTAGTTTTTAGCTGTTGGGTGGATTATCTTCCCACATCCTATTAAATCTGTTTCCAGATACTGTCCAGTTTCCCTCCTTCGCTACTCGCGTTACAGCCTGTTCATAGTTGACCATAATTTCTGGTCATCTTGTATTCATCTACTTTCTTTAACAATCCCACTTGCAGAACATTCTCATAGTCTCCCAAACTTCCACTGCCTACCTTGCACCCTTTTTTCTTGTGTCCATATCATCCTTTAACTTATATCGTAGTTTGAAACTCATCAACAGATTCTCCTATTTAAATTTTCGGTCATAAATAATTTTCTCGTTTGCTTCTTACTCTACTTAGTGGTGTTAATTGTTAGTTTTGCTGGTACTATCCTGTGGTCTGGGTCACGCGACGCAGACGAAAGGCTTTATACATCTTTGTGTAAGGTTCTTTTGTACTTAGGAAAAGACATGCTATGATTGTATCAGTATATTCATACCTACGATAATTTAATCTTTACCATGACCATTTACGACTCTTTTAATGCTGATAAAAGGTATTCCTTGTGGTTTTGCATATAAAAATCAACTGTTCGCTCTTTTCTTTTTTGTTATTTCACGTAATGAACATGTTATCTTTTCACTCTTTTTCATTGTCCTGTCCTACTTGGCTATTCAGGTCGTCTACAGATATATAGTATTTTCTTTGTTGTGCAGAATGTCAATTTTTGTTTTTCAGTTCTGCAGAAACCTTGTTATTTCCTTTGTGTCATTGGTCTCATTGCGCTGCATAAACTTGTTCTAACCCTATTTTATATTGGCATAATCTTTCAGCTATTTCTTGGTTCATCACAACTCCGACGCCATGTGTAGTATCTACACTTCGTCTGTATAAGTTTGATAGTCAATACATAACAGAACCTAGAGTACCTCCCCAGCAGGTAGTCTCCTCCACTTATCATCTAACTTTAACTGGTCTTTGTCATGTACTAAGTGATGTTAAATGTTATACAGTATAGTGTTATATGTGTTATCTGGTGTTCTCAGATATCACCTAGTGTTGTCATGTGATATCTTGTGTTGTCATATATCACCCAGTGTTGTCATGAGTTATCTGGTGTTAACATGTGTTATCTAACATGGTCAAGTGTTATCTGGTGTCATTATATTTCATCTAGTGTTGTCATGTGTTATCTGATGTTGTCATGTGTTATCTAGTGTTGTCATGTGTTATCTAGTGTTGTCATGTGTTATCTGATGTTGTCATGTGTTATCTGATG
>NW_024734615.1:8393639-8451635 GCF_018991925.1 Homarus americanus | reverse complement strand
TGGTCTTCTGGAAGACGTGTCTAAATAAGTCTACACTGAGTAAAGAGGACCTGCGCAGGTGATAGTGACTGAGGTAATATTAATAACAAGTGTAAGTCAACCATCAGTGTCAGTTTAGTTACCTTAACAACATTATTGACATGACTCAAGTACAATTTAGCCGCATCTGAGTAGTTCAGTCATATCTTGTCACTGTTTAACCTGAGGCAAGTGATGTCTTTACAAGTCACAGTCTAGAATAGCGAACTGGACAAGCAAGTTTAGGTTTAGTTGTTTGGATGTCTTCGAGGACCTGAGTCAAAGAAATACTTCTGTTATTGACCATCAGGCGAGAGAGGACTGATGGGTAGGAAAGGAAGATGGGGAGGAGGAGGGAAAGAGAAGATAGGAGGGGAGATGTAGTAGGTTATGATGTAGAAGTATTAGTGGGGTCGGAAACAAAAGGGGGTGAATGGAGGGGGGTTGGGAAAAGTGAGAGAAAAGTGGGGTAGAAAAAGAAGAGAAGGGAGGGGAGAGGGAAAGGAAAATGAAGAAGAGGAGGAGGGAAGGCGGAGGGGAAAAAGTCACCTTAGACAATAGAGATTGGAGTCTGAACTCTCTGACAGTGTCACATTCCATTTTATAATGCTCAAGGGTCTGATCTATCTGTTCATAACAGTGTACAGGCTGAGTGTTCAGGTATGGGTACAGGTTCACTAACTTTCTAGGTACGCCTGTATTCTGGCCTGATCCTGGCAATGACAACAACACTTTCTCTGGTTCTGTTATTGTGCTGGCCATGCAGGAACTTCTGGCCAGAGGATATATCAACCTTGCTAATATAGTAATATTGTTCTTAGACTTTTGTGCGTGTCTCAATACCTCTAGATCAGAGTTCATGATTTTTATTTGTGTGGTAACTTTAATTGCAATAAATACCTTTAAGTTATCATCTAGATTTCCCCTCTTTGTATATTTCTTTGACCAGTCTATCTACAGCCATGTGTCTAACACGAGTAAGGGACGGGATCTACACATTAATACCATGCTTATTCTCTTTAACACCAATTAATTTAGTTAATATTTAATTATACTTAAGGTTCACAAAACACTTTTAGAGTCACAGTATCACACCAACTCTATTTTCTCCCAAGTAGTCAGACTCCAGGGAGTTCACTTTGGGTTGTGCTGGTCCAGTTGTTTTGTCTTTACATGTTTGGCATAACTAGCTGACTCTCCTTATATGTTGCACATGCGCAACCTGATTTACTTGTGTTTGACTGCACAAAACCATCACTAAAAGCACTCAGTTAACTTAATACCTGAAGATGAATGTCAATACTTTCTTGTGCCTAGAAAAGTGGGTCCCATAGACAGAAAGTTCTATCTCTCATGATTTTTAATTGTTGATGGAATAGTGTACTTACTAACCTTGTTACGAGCATAAAAACTTTAGTTGTTGAAGCGCAGTAATAACATTACAGTATAACAACAAAAAGGCCTGATGGGCCATTAGGGACAATGTGGTTGTTGCACTTTGTATACTGAACCATCGGTATACAAGAAGGCGGAATCGGTTTCACTTTCCTAACTGTAAAGTTAGATACACATGTAATCTGGGTGCCCTGGGATCGAACCAATGAACTTTAGGACAGGAGACAAGCACCGGATTTACTAGGCCGCCGGAGCCCCCAAGTGTCGCACGTCTCATTAATTTAGTGCTCAATATTTGTATATCACAGATGGGTCTATAATAAATACGATTTAGTACACATCTCACATAAACCGCTAGCCACTGTATCGGTTATAAATAAAGGCAACTGTACTGTATATGGCTTTATTCTGTACTACTTCAAGACTGTCTAGCTGCTCATGAGAAAATGTATCAAGATGTAGAGCGTGAAATTCAACTAGAGAATGTGTTACGACATAGTAGAAGACATGAGGATTGAGGCAAGTGTCATAAGTCACTGAAATGTGAGGCAGGTGTCATGTGTTACTGAGGTGTGACGCTGACGTCATGTGTTACTGAGGTGTGAGGCTGACGTCATGTGTTACTGAGGTGTGAGGCTGACGTCATGTGTTACTGAGGTGTGAGGCTGACGTCATGTGTTACTGAGGTGTGAGGCTGACGTCATGTGTTACTGAGGTGTGAGGCTGACATCATGTGTTAATGAGGTGTGAGGCTGACGTCATGTGTTAATGAGGTGTGAGGCTGACGTCATGTGTTACTGAGGTGTGAGGCTGACGTCATGTGTTACTGAGGTGTGAGGCTGACGTCATGTGTTAATGAGGTGTGAGGCAGGTGTCGTGTGTTACTGAAGCAAATTATCTCACGAATGTTCATTTCTAAGGATTTTTCGTTTAAAGGTGCATGATGATTTTGTTATTAGTAGTTCTAAGTTTGTTATGATAAACAAGAAAGTTAGTGGTGTAGAAATGCGTTAAACGGCAAGGGTAAAGGTTTATCAAGTAGTCTCTCCTTACTGGTCTATTTTTAACTGGTGTTTCTACAGCGGCTGGCTGAACCTCCTCCTCCTCCACCACCACGCTCACTCCCGCCACTTGCTTTGTTTGTTTATACTCCCCCATCTAATGTACAACTCCCAAGTTTTGTTAATCAACTCTTTAAGATCTTATTTCTTTATTTTCCTGTGTCAGTTTTCGAGCTGTTTGTATTAGGGTTAAGTAGTAGACGTGTGTGTATGTGTGTATGTGTGTATGTGTGTATCATACTGTAATGTGCGTGTTGGTGGTGCACATGTGGTCAATACAGCAAGCCAGACACTCAGGTGGCAACACTCCATAACCCGTCCTGCCCCCCCCCCCCGTTATTACTGACCCAAAATTCCCCGCGGAACATGATCTATCGATTAACTTTGTTGCTTGGTGAAAATTCACCAAGAATTTTGATTTCCCAGTGATACCAGTAATGTCAACGTGTTGAATGTACCAGCAGGTTGATAAAAACTTGTCATGCGTGTGTCTTTCGATTCTTTTTGTTCTGTCTGTCTGTTTCTCTGCCAGAGCCTTGGGTTGAGAGGTTTCTCTTCACACTTACACATTATGTTCTAGAGAGTTACCCTAAAATAATGTTACTGCTCGCTCCACACTCACACACACACACACACACACACACACACACACACACACATATATATATATATATATATATATATATATATATATATATATATATATATATATATATATATATATATATATATATATATATATAAACTCGGGTCGTTGACATTGTAATGCTTCAAGGACAAGATTACCCATTACACTCGCCCATAAACAATTGAAAATTATAAAAGATAAAACTCTCTCATGTCAAGTAAAAAAATAATCTTAAAACCTACATCACAATTATTTCTAACACATTCTCCTCGATGACCGGAACAAGTAGTAGTGGAACGGACGTTCACTATACACGTCCCCACATAAACAGATTTAGAGTAAAACACAAAAAATAAAAATAATTTTACTAAAGGATTTAGTCATAATTTACTAAAAATTTCAGCTTCCTATAACTAAATAAAATATAGCGTGGACAAACAAGAAGCCAAGTGTCTAATTTGTTTCACAGAAGTTTTACTGAATAACTTTAGCGTCGAGATGACTCTCGCTTGTATAATATTATATAGGTTCTTAAATGAATCACATTTACGTAGTCAGTTTCCTAATACATTCTGCAAGCGAGCTGCTTGTGTTCATGTGCCTCTCCAGTTTTCATTTACGGTCTTTATTTTTACACTTGTACCAAAAGTTGTCCTTGTAAACAAATAAAGGAATTCTCCAAATTTGACCCAAAAAATGCTTTCGTTATGGACATTGTCTCATCAAGATGCATCATCACACTAAACTTCACAAAGGTACTGTTGGTCAAGGGCTTATATTGACTCGGAAAATAGCGCAACCTTTGTTTATACTCGTTCGTAGTTTTGTCAAAAATGTCGTAGAGAAAAGTTATTTAACCCTTGAAGGAAAATACCAAAAAAAAAGTGAAATCCCTTGAAAATAGATTGTGTAAACAAATATTTTTTCCTTGATATTAAGAAAAAAATGATATTTTTCTACTATTGTAAATGTACATACGTCGTTGAGGGATTTAGAAAAAAGTTGGTTTAACAGATCTTGAAATATATTGTATAAAAAAGTGTATATTTTTATAAAAAAGATTATTAGTTATTTTCATTAACAATTATTAAAAATTACGCCGAGTAAATTTCTTTGGTCACTTACACTCTGTAATAATAATAATAATAATAATAATAATAATAATAATAATAATAATAATAATAATAATAATAGTAATAATAATAATAATAATAATAATAACACCGGTCAAAATGTTGTATCCATCCCCTGGGTTGGAAAAACTTAATTATTATTATCATGAACATCACGTGAACATAAGAAGCATCACAAGGTGTCAGGTAATCGGCCACACCACCGTCAGTAGGAAGTAAATGTGTGATTGTTGACTTATATATTCTTATATTTTTAACACCTAAATTGCACTTCTAGATGATGACAGATGTCTTCCATCTCCCTAGTATAGATTTCTCGCATTTTTTCTTTTGCTTTCGTCACTTTTAACACTGTTAAAGATGCCCAGCAATAATATTTCCCTCCACTCTGTGAGGCACATTGTCGGATATATTAACTGGATATAAAACCCTAATGATCGTATTTGATGCAAACATTGGGTGATAACAGTCAACATTCGTGTACCACAACTATCTCATCTTTCACGGGTTAGTGTTTAGGTTGAGGTAGTAAGGGTATAACGGTTGTTAATAACGAGGTAAGGGTGGGTGGCCTGAGGCAGGGTGGGCAGGGCAGCTCGCCGCCCCGCCACCCAACACAGCATACCACTTTACGTAAACACTCGTAAAACTAAATTATATCTGTAATTTAGAATTTCTAAGAAACTTCATTCTCATGCAGCAGCATTAAGTGTGGTTCTTCACGCTTAGTCTGGGCTCGTTGAGGTTGACAGTAGTGTACTGTATTAGTAAAAACAATACGAGAGGCGTATCTGATAACCTCGTCAACCACCACCAGCAGTGTGAACACCACCATCTAGTGTGTGTGTGTGTGTGTTTGGTTAGAGGTCAGACCCAAGTACTACCTGTGTCGTAAGAGGTAAAGGGATGCTGTATCACATCACCTGCTCCAGTTATAACAGTTGCTGTAGTGTGCTGCAGGAACGGGTGAGATGACTACAGCTCACAATACTTCTCACACTCATACCATAAATAAGGAGCACTAGGCGTCAGCTATTTTTTCGTTCACAATCAATTCAATCGCGAATGACCAAGACTTTGTGATAAGGTACGTTAATGAGTGCCATCCCGGGTACAGAGGGAACAGTATCTCTTACCCCGCGAGTCAGCTAACACAGCCGCTCATGAAGTAGTCAACCCAGTTAAAAACACATCACTTTTACCTCACCACAACATGGGCATTAATTGCCTGCCCACCCTTCACGAGGAGCAACAGCTGGCGCTTGATATGGGTATAAGTCTTTGATTATGGCCTTCGCCGCAGGAGCTATGGAGTAACAGTGATGGTGGGAGGAATGTTTACTCCTATGTCGAGCATCGCCCACCTCAGTCCAGACTGCCCTTGAACAGCTGGGCTACCAGGCGGCAGAGATGTTTGAACACTGAAGAATAACTACTATTGTACCTCCAGAGCCCTGAGCGTTTAATAACCCTGAATGGTAGAGAACTGACCAGAGCTCACGCACACATAACGATGCTGGGAGATATCACTTCTGAAGCAGAATGATTTATAGAAGTAAAAGAAACTCACACATCATGGAGGTAAGGAAAACCATATGAAATATGGACACACCAAAGGATAGCTTATGCAGTTAAAAACATCGGTCTGGAATTTCGTCGTAAATAAATGAATGACCCGCTTATGACAACAAAACTATAACAAGGCTCAATATGTCGCTCTGGTAGGGGTAAACTCATCATTTATTGTAATGTCAGTGGGACCTCATAGTGACGCTTGGCCAAGTGTGCCGGTGTAACAGGCCAGTTTACACCCCCGCTAGTTTATAGCCTGGTATATTCTGGCTTAGGCCAACCCCGGGTATAATCTGGCCTAGGCTATACCCCTCCAGGCCAGACTACATCCCTATGGTAAACCAACGTTGTTGATTTAGGACAGTATTGTTGACTTAAGGCAGGTATCAGTACAAATAAAAAATGCAGATATTATTGATTAATTTTCTACAAAATATATTTGCCATGTCTTGTCCATTTCCATTTCACATTGTGCACGAATGTAAAAGTAGTACAACTAGTGCATTACTGTCAATTACAATATTTATAAAATGCTGAACCACTTTACAGAGCCTCCTTGCTACTGATCGTTACTACTCAAATTACACTAAAAATTATCACTTTTTCCTTTTTCACATTGTGATATCACACATCTCTGAAAGACTAAACCAATAAAAAGTTGTTCCTTGCTTATAGGTTAGGTTAGGTTAGGTTAGGCTAGGTTAAGTTAGGTTAGAATTAAGTGAAGATTATTTGACGACTATTGCTTTACCGACGTGAGTAGGCTACACCTACCTGAACAGCAAGCAACATTACGGTAAATGTATCACTCCGCGAGCCGCCCGGAGACATGGCTCGGGGTGCGGGTTGTAACATTAGGAAATTCCTTTCACAGTAAATAATACCATAAGGGGTTTATTCTGGCCTGAGGGGGTGTAAAACAGCCTAGGCCAGATTAACTCCCGGGGTATAATTTGGCCTAGAATAATTTATACCCAGGGTATAAAGTGGCCAAGGGGTATAATTTGGCCTGTTACACCGATAAGACCTATACTGTTGGACATGAACTGACGCTTCTCTCAATTTGCGGCCACCTTGACTTTTATTTACGCCCACCATCACCAAAATACGAATGAAAAACCACTTCAAGACAGGGACCAAGGCTCAAAACACAAGCATTGCGGTATTTGTATTTTCTTTATTGCCAGGGTAAATCATTTAATTTCAGTATGAGACGAAAGTTTTCAGTTTGAAAGAACACAAAGTTAGCCGACATCTAAGTCGACTATAAATCCCAGCATATGAAAGAGACGATCGATCCAGTCCTTGACAGGGTCGCTTCGACACTCCTGGCTGAGATCATGAGGTTCGTCAACAACTGTCTTGATGGTCCAAACCAGGATATTTTTTTCTTTTTTGGGGGGCGCAGCTTTGTGTTCATTAAAAAAAATAAATGGCGGAGTCAGGCCCATTACTGTCGACAACACCCTCATCGCCAGGGCAACTGTGGGAAGTGTCCGCCGTGGGGCCGCCTCACAACTGTACTATCACCAACCCAACTAGGGTTCGCAATTCCCTAAGCCCTAAGGCTATGAAGCAGCGGTCCATACACTGTAGGCCTCCAACAACTTTACTGAAGACCAAGTGATAGTCAAATTGCATTAAAAAAAAACACCTCAACCCTACTGTTTGTTGAATGAGATTACTTTGATGGAAGGCGTTCAGCAAGGGGATCTACTTTCTCCATTGTTTTTCTGCCGAATGTCAAAGGAACTTGTAAACAGTCTGCCTAGAGAACTGAACTTTTAGATTCAGTTTCAGAGGACATCATACGAGTGATGATCAAGGAGAGGCACTAGTGCTCACCCTCAACCCTGATGAGAGTACCATTAGACGAATGAGGAACCCATCCATCCAACCAACAGTGGGCTGCTCGGACCACTCCCGGGCACTAGAGCGAACCTCGTCAAACTCCAAAATAAGCTGAATGACTTTAAAAGGATGGAAGAAAGAATAGGTCTATATGTCTTCACAAAGCGTCTCTCCGTGCTTAGGTTAGCGTACTTCCTCGGGAGAACAACGTCCTTCGACAGCCACGTACTATGAGAGCACGATGTTCACAAAGCCATGAATCTTTCCTTGGGGTATTCTCGGTAAGAACAAGCTATCCACAATACCTCACACATTGAGATGTCATCTTTTCTGTCGTTCTGCATAGTATCAGACGAACTAATAGGGAGGATCGTTCCTGAATTCCTTAGAACTGTTGAATGAGTAAACGACCCAAGTTGTATAGAATAACAGCCACTCGGGTAGACCAACGTCCTTAGAGGACAAAAAGTTGCCCATATTTCACAAGAGAAGCCATGCGTCTTAAGGTTTAATGAACGATATATATATATATATATATATATATATATATATATATATATATATATATATATATATATATATATATATATATATATATATATATATATATAATGCACTAAATAGGGATAATTACCTAATGGCGATAAATTCTCTGTATTTATTTTCTTTTTAAACTTCTGATTGCCGATAGACAATTACGTAGACGATCATAATATATATTATATGGACAGTTCATATTAAAAGCCTAACCTAACCTAACATAACCTAAGCTTACCTATCCTACTTTATGTATAATTTGGCTACGGTTTGAACAACACCTTAGGCATCTCCATACCCGGATCTCGCCCCCAATGTAAATAACATTGTCAGGAATCAAACATTTTAATTAAAAAGAAGACTCAGAAATTCAATAACCCGGACCAAGACCTATCCAGGGGCAGATTGTGGGTCAGACCACGTCCCAGTAATGAGTTTAGCGAGGTTAAAACTTCATAAAATAAAAATATAAACTGGACAAAATCAAATGGGATAAAGGTAAAGTCAAAACAGAGGCAGGGAAACAATATGAAATTGACACAGAAAATAGATTTCCAGCATGGTTAGAGAATGACTTTGATGAACAAGGACCAGGACAGCAATATAATAATCACAAAGAAGTAATGTTAGAGACTGGGGGAATCTTATAGGACATAGGAGGAACGAGGCTAAAAGTAAGTGGATGACAAATGAAATTTTAAAGAAAATTGAAAGACGAAGAAATATGATAAAACGAAATGAGTCACAAAAAAATAAATAAAAAGGAATGTAAACAGGCCAAGGAGATTGAAGATGATGACAGAAGGCATAACAGTAGGGGAATATACATCCTAAATTAAACAAATGAAGCAGTAAAATAAATGGCGTGGGACTATTTAAAGCCGAGGCAAAAAGATGCTGTTTGGGGCAGAAGTAAAGAAGATGGGCAGAGTAAGGAGAAGAACTATATAAAGATAAGGATGGTGTAGAGGTAAGAAACGAAAAGGAAATAAAAATCGAAATGCCAACTCTGGAAACAGAAGTTGAAGCAGCTGTGAGCAAAATTAAAAATTATAAAGCTTGTGGGGCTGATCAGCTTCCAGCAGAAGTTATAAAACAATTGGACAAGAATGGGATAAAATGTTGAATAAATGTGTAATTCTATACACTTCAAAGGAGACCTTCCCACTGATTTAAAAACCATCAATATTTGTTTTATTACCTAAAAAGCCAGGAGCCTTAGATTGCACCCAGTTCAGAACAATGAGCTTAATAAGTTATGCCTGCAAAGTTATATTAAACATAATTGTAAGTAGAATAAAATTTAGGATTGACATTGCGTTATCTGACCTGACGAGGAGATGCATTTAGAAAGGGAAAAAGAACTAGAGAAACTATATTTGGTTTGCGAATTTTAAGTGAAAGAGCTCTAGAGGTCTAAAAAAAATTGCACACTTTGTTGATTAAAAAAAAAACTTTACTAAAGTAAAACATAATAAAGTTATAGAGCTCCTGTTAAAAGTAGGGATTAAAGAAGGAGGCATTAGAATTAAAAACAAAACAAAAGCTTTACTGGCAACAAGAGGCTGCAGTGTTGGTAAATAATGAATGTATTAATTGGTTCAAAGTTAGACAGGAGAAAGACATGGCTGTGTTCTGTGTCCAACATTGTCTAATATATATTCAGAGTTCTTAATGAGGGAAGTTATAAGTGACGATGAAGGACTAAAGGTTAATGGTAAAATTCAGTTGAGTGGAGGACTTGTGGTTGCCAGCCCTCAGATATGAGGACTGTACTCTGATATAGTGATGATGGCAAAAGACGTCTTGATTGAAATAGCCAATTTTTACCACATACGAATTAAATTCCATTAAGTTGTAGCAATACAAAGAAATGTTATCCCTATTTAACAGCTTAATCAGTGTCATGGTTTTTGGTTTTCGTAGTGGTCTAAGAGTGGATTATATTATATAAAGATTATAATATGTTGTGTTTCTTATATTTCTTACCGTAGAGTTCGATACCTTCACTCTGGTACTTACAGGAGATTATGGTGTATCTACGTAGAAGTTTACTCCACCTCTCGACATTCCATGATTTATACTTGATAAATGATGATTTAATGAATTCCATTAATTTCCAACATCCATCTAAGTTATTGGTTATACTTTGTCATAACCAATCAGCCATTACCTTTAGTAATAATAAGATAGAATCACAGATACGGGCAGATAATTGCACTTACATTTATTTGTCAAGCTTCCATACAATGATTTACAATTTGCCTGGATATATGAGTCACTTACGTTCACGCTGTAATAAAATTAATCTTCTAAAAGAGAATTTTCAACTTGGGGACACATGTGATTACTCTACTGTGGGTATGACTTAACAGAGCCTTAATTCTTCAAGTGATACATTTGCTGCCAACCTGGATTGCTTTTGTTGCCACCAGGCTTCCGCACAAGAACTTCTTTCCACGGGCAATAACAACAAAAAGTACTCTTGGGTTACCATACATAGTCTCGCGTCACTGACAGTCACTGTAGACGGTTGTCGTGGCAAGGAGAACTGGTAGGCGTGACTTGAATTAACCACTTAGGTGCAATAGACCAGCCTGGATTGCTTTTGTCGCAACCAGGCTTCTACACGTGATATTTCCATGGGGATAACAACCTAGGTTAACACGCTTAATCTCGTGTCGACGACGGTCCATAGGACGGAGTGGCTGTGGAGAACTCCGTGTGGTGTCTTGTTCCCCTCAGGAGGGAGGAAGTGGACGTCTTGAATAACCCATGTCAAAGGGGATACTACTTAAAATGAGGTTTTTGGGTGTGAGGGGATGAACAGTACAACACTGTTCACTGCCCCCAAAGGCTGGCTAACATACACCAATGGAAAAATATATGTCCCAGTTATGCCTCGCCGGGTGACTTATCTCTAGTAAAACAAACTTTGGAATTGGTTGCGTGGGTAAGCCTAACGCAACCCTATTTAGTGTGACACATATATATATATATATATATATATATATATATATATATATATATATATATATATATATATATATATATATATATATATATATATATATGTATATATAAGATATAACCTTGACAAGTCATGGTAGGAAGGGAGGTATATATGGCCAGCAGCGCGATGAAACTCAGATAAGAAGAGCGCCATCCTGACCCGTCAGGTGAGCTACTGATAATGAGGAGTTTGGTGAGGTAGGGCTGCCTAACTCCCGCCGCCACATATTGGCCCACATCCAACACCTTCCACAAAACTTAAGTCTCTCAGTCACCTTAACTCTTGCTGCTAGTGAAACACTCTCTTAAGACCACCCGAGAAATATTCGGTGACTGATGGCGTTGTTGTGAGGGTTGGCAAGGACGATATTACACATACATTAACTGACACACACCGAGGCTGGCCGCAGGGTACGCATACCTCCCGCCCAAACTGGATTTTGTAGATGTGCTCCAAATCATAGTAAACCAGGATATAACTCATAATATATGAGGCGAGTATACGAGCTGACACGTTACTGAGTAGCACGCGAGGGAGGCTTCAACCAACCTTAATATGCCGTTTCATTTTCCTCTAAAATTTGAGTCTTATTATAGTACTTTACTCAGTAGTATTCTGGAGGATAGCTCTACGGCTGTATATCCAGTAGTTCATCTACTTCTCTGACGTTAATGTTCGCTACTACCACGACATCTTGACTTCTCCAGTGTTAGAAAAAAGCCAACGATACTTTAAGAATCATAAATTGTACCTTGATTAAAAAGGATAAAAAAATGGTACTCAGTTACACCACTCACTCGTACGTTAACACCCACAGAGAGACGTAAACTCAGAGGTAAAAGTGCACCTCAGGTTGATTAAAAAACGTCTAAACCATGTCATCTCCAGTATACAGGCGAGTCCTTGGTACTGACGACGCTTCAGATAAGACAGAAAGAGATGGACCTCATGAGACTTGTATAATCCTGAACAATATATAAAACATACACTAACACTATTCCTTCAAGATGTATATAATGCCACACACACACACACACAAACTGCGAGTCGTAGTACATACCGACTGTGTTGTAATGACGTGATGGAAGACAGTAGCCTAAAAAGATGATAGGTCTAAATATCATGGCATCAGGAAAAACAAGGTAAATAAGGTAAACAAGGTAAACAAGGTAAAACAAGGTAAACAAGGTAAAACTAGGCAAATAAGGCAACTAAGGTAAAACAAGATAAATAAGGTAAACAAGGCAAACAAGGTAAAACAAGGTAAAGCAAGGTAAATAAGGTAAACAAGGTAAGCAAGGTAAACAAGGTAAACTAGGTAAACAAGGTAAACAAGGTAAAACAAGGTAAAGCAAGGTAAACAAGGTAAAACTAGGTAAACAAGGTAAGTGAGGAAAAAGGTATACACGGTAAAAACGAGGTAAAGCAAGGTAAACAAGGTAAAGCTAGGTAAATAAGGTAAAAAGGAAGGACGTCAATCAACAGTGACCTGTGTCATAAAACCACTATTTTCGTCGTTTCGTAACCAGTGACTGTCTATGTTAAGTGTCAACATAAAACCTGCCTAACTCTCTATAGTGGTAACGATACTTAATACCAGGGGTACTATAGGTGAAGGTCCAGTCACAAATATTCTAGATGACCAAGGTTAGGTTAGGTTAGGGGGGTGGGGGGATGGGAGGGGGTGGGGGGGTGGGGGGATGATGAACAAAAGGAACAAAACCTAATGATCTCTAACACAATAAAACACTGCAGATAATGTATGTATTTTGTGGTGAAAAGTTATCATACATTCTCCTCTTGTTGAAGGAGAAATGGCGAATGAAAGGAAATAAACTAAATCTCTGTAGCACACAAAAAATATTACAATTAAATAATGTACAGTCTGGTTCATAAGTAATTATTCACCCCTCTTTGTTGAATAGGAAAAGCGGGATGATTAATTTTGACCCTGAGTGTATATGGGCTTAAGACAATGATGAAGGTGTTCATTGGTTATGCTGGAGCGGTATTTGTTCTTTACTAAATTCATGGCGGAGAAAGCAAACTCACACTGGTAAGTTGAGCCAAACATTGTAAGGATATGCAATGCGACTTTGTGAAGATGAGGGAAACTAACTTGAGACACCTTCTGTGTCCAGAATGTGACGGTTTCACAATTTCTTTCAAGGCCACGATTTATTGGAGATCAATTAGTTCCATTTGGGTTGATGTTGCACATACCCATTTAAATGTCCGTTTCGCTTCTTCTAAAAATTCGGGGACGTTTGTGACCAAGAAGAGGTTCTGAGTAGCTGTCTTCCAAGAGAGATATCGTCAAAACGAACCTTGAAATCATCAGTAAGTTTTTCGATGAACTGAATATGCATACATATTTTTTTTAACGAGAAATAGCCCACCCGGGCACAGGTCATCGACCCACAACGAGGCCTGGGGGATGAAAACATAATAGTACAAATAAATTAAAAGTAGAAAAGAAAAAGATTATATTAATCTACACCACGAAGATGCTGGAAAACCAGCTTTTTGAAGTGACACAGATTGTATGAGTATGGAAACTCAAAAGAAGGCAGAGCATTCCACGGTTTGGCTGTGTGAGGAAAGAAGGATGTACTATGACGGGCTATTCTAGTGTGACCGACATCCACAGAGAAACGGTGGGCACCACGAGCAAGACGGTGTTACGAGCCCACGGCCTTGCCGGCGGCACACAGGATGCCAAATCCACCGAACATTGCCCTTTAAAGGACCTGTAAAACAGAGAAAGTGAAACAGAGAAAGAGAAGAAAGATTATCAACTAAAGGAGGAAAGTTAATAAGACGAAATGCATTTGATTCCACTCTATCTAACAGTTGGACAGAAGAAGAGCCACTCCAGATATGAGAGCATTACTCCAAGTTAGGGCGAAAGAATCCCTTATGAACTTGATGCATCTGCTCAGGAGTGAAGTAGCTACGGCTTCTGTACAACATTCCCAGCTTTCGGAAGGCTGCCTTAGCAATGTTGTGGGTGTGGCTTCCATGACATATTAGAGGAAATAGTGAGGCCTAGCATATCTATTTTAGAATTTGGCAGAATGATTGCGCCCTGAAATGTGATTGGTGGGAAATCATCTAGTTTGGAAAGTATAATTGGTAAATACTGTGTTTTATTACTATTGAATTTAACCAAGTTTCTACCTCCCCATTCGGAGATTCTGCACAGATTCGCATTGATAGATGAAATGATATCAGCTCTAGAAATAGATCTAGTTTGAGAAGAGTGAAGAGTAGAATCATCAGCGTAAGAATGGATAGAATTGATCGTAGTGTGAAGTAAATCCTTGATAAAAAGAAGGAAGGGAGTAGGTAAAAGAAGAGAACCCTGTGAGACACCACTATTGGTAGAGAAAGAACGAGAGATCAATCCCATGGCAACAACTGCCATAGAACGGTTCTCAAGGAAGCCAGAAATTAGAGAACAAAGTGGGAGAGAGAAACCATAAGAGGGAAGTTTAGAAAGCAAAGACCTGTGCCATACCCTGTTAATGCTTTGGAGAGGCCGAGGGCCACGACGAAACTTTCCCCATAATTCCGAAGAGAAGATGACCAAAGATGGGTGCAGTAGGAGAGCAGATCACCAGTAGATGTCGCCTGGCGAAAGCCATACTGGTGATCCGACAAAAGAGAAAGGCGTTCAAGGTGACGGAGAAAATGAGAGTTTAAGATAGTTTCGAAAATCTTAGAGAGGGATGAAGTTAGGGCAATGGGGCAATAGTTAGAGGGATTAGAATGGTCACCCTTCTTCGGAATGGGCTGAACCGAAGCATACTTCCTTTGGTATGCTCCCAAAATTTGGGGAAGTGGAGAAGTTCTCCCTGGAGATCTTGCTTGAAAAGTTCCAGTTTCTTCTGGAAAGCTTGAACAGTTGATATCAGATCTCACACTGTTGTTTCCTCCTTGCAGCTTGACATTAAGAGCATTGAGATGAGATGTAATATCTGCTAAAAATGCTACAATTTCCATATTCTTTTCATTTTGCAAAAACTCTGATAACTGGTTTGCCTTGGCACTCGTTTGGTCTTTGATGAAATTTTGTATCTCTTTCCTAGTGGCCCAAAATCACTCACAAACCTTGTCCTTACTAAGGCATCTCACATTATTGTGCAGGAGTAAATTATCATATCTGGCATTGACTTTTGTCAAGAAGCCACGAAGCCGGCGGTGCTGCAGTGATGATGTTGCTTGCAGGAAGTTGACAAGTTTCATCAACTTTTGAGAGAGAGAGAGAGAGAGAGAGAGAGAGAGAGAGAGAGAGAGAGATGCTGGAGTCCACACCGAAGCTAAACCGGTCCGCCAATTGAGTACCCCTTCACACCTGCAGGATTTCCTCAGCGTCAACTGCGTAACGGACTGCCGGTAAAACTGTCACCGCCAGTGATAGAAAATCATCCCTTGTATACAAGTTTTAAGTTACAGCTGCTAAGGTCTCCTTGTTTTGGTCTGAGCCTAAGGAGAATCTTCAAAATCTGAATACAAAGAAGAATGGGGAATATATTACATGTGGAAGTTATTGTTATTGTGGTGAACAACCTTAACACAAGCTTCAGTCTGTCAGTGCTGTCAGTGTCACTCTCATTATTAACGGGTAATTTTTGCTAATCTACCTTCATCCTTTTAAAGACTTATCTGTCATGTTAGAAATAATATAAGTAATGATAATAAAGACCGTCACTCGTCCTCCCTGACCACCTAGCGTGTATACTGTTTCTGATGTTAGTGAGGTAAGACGAAATAATAATTTTTGTTTACTAGACATAGGCGACTTTTTATTGAACATAATTATGTTACATCAAGTTAGCTAATGTTAGCACACTGTATTCTGGACAGTTCTTCATTGACCACGACGTAAGGTGGCGTGTGTGTATTTGAACCATAAGTCTGTCATGGATAATGTT
Organism: Homarus americanus; assembly: GCF_018991925.1. Taxonomy (NCBI): domain Eukaryota; kingdom Metazoa; phylum Arthropoda; class Malacostraca; order Decapoda; family Nephropidae; genus Homarus; species Homarus americanus. Next base: position 8,435,490 of record NW_024734615.1, on the reverse strand, counting down.
AACAAGTTCCAACAAAACGCTGTTTCTAGAGTTGAAGTATGAGAGGTTCAGATCATGTGGTCATTTTGTGACATACTGGGCAATGATAAACAATGTGAAAAGAATGAACGTTTTTCACCAACACACCACACCCCAGTACGTTTGAGGTCGTCAAGGCCAAAATCAAGGTGAGTTAAGAGTGAACTTGTTGTGACACACGTGAACAACTCCCGGTGTATAGGGTTTACAAAGTCTCGGAAGACTCGGGAAAGTTGCACATCTAACTCCTGGGTATGTACTCGTTCATTTTCTGCCCAGAAGTGTATTCTTTACCATGTCTGCTGTAACGTTTTCCTTAGGCTTCTTGGCAGAATTGTGAAGAGCATATCGCGTAAGGTATGTACTTTATAATTACGTCTGCAAGTCTAAGGCATAACGGATATGGTGAAGAATACAGTTATGGGCAGAAAATGATGGAGAACATACCTGTGTTTTGGATGTGTAACTCTCCTGAGACTAAAAATAAATATCGAGAGACTTTGTAAAGACCCTGTGGTCACATTGGTCCAGAAGTTACACCGTCTCCACACTACCTATAATGTACAGCTGTAGATGTTTATAAACATTCCTTGATTAAATATAATGTTTTATATCATTAAATGTGAAAAATGTATTATCCGTCCCTGAGTATTACAAAGTCACAACAACTATCTGAGAAAGAGGTTAAGGTACACTGCTTCAGTTAATAACTGCATTTATCTCCCTATTGTCCTTGAATAATAAATATAAGAACAACATAGAGAATGACTGAGGACCTCCATGTGAAGGGTTAATGTAGCCTCAACTGCCGAAGCCACTTCTAAAATCGAGTATGATAAAAATTGAGAAAAGCTTGTGTTTTATGCTTTGAACATTTGATTACTGTAAGAGAGGTTATTGTAGAGGGGAGAGGAGGGTGCCCACGAGACCCCCTTTTACAGTACTTTCCATAGTGAGGAGCTGTACATTATTATGTTTGTTTCGCTAAGGAACATTACTTACCTGGGCGAGCAACATTGGTGGGGGTGAGCCTGTGGTTGATGACCTCCGTGAGGAGTGCAGGTCCTAGTACCTTCCTCCCCTCTCTCCCCTGGGCCCGCCTCATCTCCGTCCCTTCACATTGCATTATCACTATTAAGTGGTATTATTACCTACTTTTCAGTGCTCAATCGCATACCTGTGCTGCCCTGTGCCGTGCTAATCCCTCTATTCAGTGCTTTATGTTTCAGGTAAAAACGGCCCACTGGCGGCTGCCCGCGTCAGATCAAGAGCTCCGCCACAACCTCTGATTATTTCCGTCACTAAAATATTTTATAGCGCGAGCTAATATTCCTCGAACTAAGATAAAACGGTTGATAATGGGCGAGCATGACTGTTTACTCACATCACCCGCCAAGTTTGGGGCTGAGAATTTTTATTATATATTTTCTTCCATATCCCTGTACCCTTGCCACAATATAATTGGCAGGGCGGTAAAACCTGCCCCATTGGGTACGCGTACCCGACTACTCTCTGGGAGCTGAACAATATCAAGTTAGCGTTGTGCCCCCCACACATCATAAACTCTAAGTCTACTTTCTTGTTTGGTTTGTCACCTTCAGCCTAACATAAACAGTAAATAACCAATACTAAACTGTACGGTAGATTTTCTTAACTTAGCACCAACTCATCAAAAATTTCCGTGTGAGAAGGAACTCAAGAGTAACTTCCTGAAGAGAAGAGAAAATCTTTGTGACGAAAGATTGACTCAGATGGTGGAGAGTTTCCTACTTTACTGTGACGTCTCCAGTGAAGACAACAGCCACCAACAGCTAAGTCAACTCTTACGTCTCAAAAATCAACTAAAAATTTCCCAAGAGAGATAGTGAGAGTGCCAGGAGGCAGGTGATCTTGCCACCACACCCCCAGTAGCTCACAGCTTCTATCTGCACACTGCTGGCTACAGGCGTGAAAATTAATCACTAACATTGTTTTTATTTACCGCTCTTCATATGTATCTATAAAATTGCTGACATTACAATGATTTTCAGTGACTTATGTTAACCTCTCATTAATGAAATTGTTAACTCCCGCTTAAAAAACAGCAACATAATTGGTAAGAGAATGAAATTAAACCGTAATCCACAGGTCTTAATGATAACCAAGTGAGAAGTATCTGTGTAGAGCCTGAAGCCAGGCGAGTACACAGTCACAGTCATGAAGATGCTCTGCCTCCTCACCGTCAGCTACTCAACTAGATGGTTTTGCCTATCGGCGTCCACACAGTGATTCCCAGAACAACTGTATTTTTCATAACTTATGAGGAAAATAAGTACAGTACCACTACCCACTTTCACACTTTGTTGTTAGGCGATTTTAGTCTCCGGGAGATCAACTTAAGGTAGAATATTGCTCAACAAGACCTGACCATCCGGTACCCAGGTTCTTGGAGAGCGTCCAAGACGTATTCCTCATCCAACAACAGCACAAGCGTACAAGAGCTAGAGAGGGTCAACAGACTTGTCTTACTGACCTTATAACACAAATGGAGCGGAATACTGTCATACATGATGACCTTACCTGCACAAGATATCAAACATCGATTAGTCATCATTTGTTGCTCGTATTGTGAGACCAACAGAGCTAATAGAGATGTTCCTACGAGAAGGTAAACTTTCCTACCATGAAGGGTAGGAAGGAGCTGTTGACTGTGAAGCTGAGCTTCGAGTCCGAGAATCAATCATTATGCTTCCTCAGCGACAAATTCACTATAATATTAGGCAGCGTACACCAAAAATTCTTTACTGGACCAAACCATCAGCCTCGCACTCAATCACCAAACGCCTATTGGAGGTAATTAAGTCCTGATCCAAGATTCTTTATTATCACGCAGAAGCGACATTGTCTATAATACAGTATATGAACATCAAGATCTTCAGCACCATCTCCCATCAGGCCATCGTATAAAGTTTCACACCTATAGTATCGGAAGGAAAGGCCACAACTGGTTTAAATCGTTTTGTGACCAGTGGGTGTCAGAGTGAATGAACACTTATGTTCTTAATGGTATCCCAGACTCTGTTAGATCACGTGTCAAGATGTCTGCAGATGATACTAAGGTTGAGGGACGCTAACACCTACCTTTAGTCACAAATCCTACAAGGTTGTCTCACTCCACAGACTTGGTTCAGTGTAAGGTTTCGTGCAGCACCCACCCAAAAAACAATTATTGCGGAGAAGAACACCCCGTGAGCAATGAGCTGGGACACCAAGGTGACCACAAGCCAAATATAAAACTGCAAGGAAAAAACAATCTAGAGTTTAAAGGACAATCAATTCTTATTTTACTAATATTGAAGTATTATTTCCTATGTGAAAATGAGAAAAACCATAAAAGGATAAATTTAATATTTATAAAAGACTGATGATGAGAAACGTGAAAGATAATAAATTACAGAACTTAAAATTTTAATGTATTGTACATAAACAATATTCTTGTTATTGTTAATAGTAACTTACAATCTTAGGTTTGTGTCATGACCAGACTAGAAGAGAGACACTGCTTGGTCTCCAGGTGGTGTTAAGCTGACTGAGAACTTAGAGAATGTACAAGAAACAAGAAAATGTGATCACAGAAGGAAAGAACCAGCTGGACAATAAATACTTGGTTTGCCCACCATTCTGTCACAGGAAACTTAAAAATTTAATGTTCGATGTCTTGAACTGTGTAAATGTCATCCTCACAAGGAATACAGTACATGCTCACACAGCGAGACGGCAAACATGACGCTGCAAATACTTCTTCAGCCAGTTATAACCTGCTGGAGTGATGTTGTAGCTGATATGGTCACAGTTTCCACAGTGAACCGCTCGAAGTATGGCCTTGACCTTACCTGAAGTGGACCTTGAATGCTACCACCTGAACCCGGCAACTGTAAGATCGTAACCGCACACCACACACATTGTCTAGTATCTGAAAAAAGTATCTGTCCACACTGTGTGTGAAACATTATGACCACGGATGATAGATATTGAGACATGCATTTACTTTGGTATATAGGTTAACATAGATAAGGCAATGTGTATTTATCTCTTATATAGACCAGAAAATTAACGCTGATTTCCTGGTATATATAATCCTATCATCACCCAAGTACTGTTGGTGGAATTGTTTCACGTTATGATGCAGTATATGAGAGTAAACATTAATGTGTCTTACAGTGTGGCTATTCCGAAGCTACGTTGGTCTATTGCATTATAGGGTACACCAGGTAACGCATAGATCTGGTGTCACCTCCCACACAGCGGTGGGAGACTGGATCTTATTATGCAGTACATAATATACATAATATAGGGGAGAAGTATTCACCAGAGCAGGAAGCTTTGGCAGAGTTAATACAAAAAATAGGCGGCGCCAGAATACCAATTTGTGACCCGTGACTCATAATGTTACAACTGTACTTCACAATAAATATGATAAACTAAGTTAAAGGCTTTTGATTTACTTGTCAACTCATCACTGGTAGAGTATCTCCTGACCAACCTGCTGCTGTGAGCAGTGAAACACGTGTCGTAGATGGACCAGCATGAATTAAAATATCACAGTACTTTGGCCATCGTAAGTTCCTAAGCAGACGGTGGTGATATCTGTTTCCAGGAGGCAGACCAAGGAGAGCCATGCACAGTCTCCCAAAGAAGTATTTGTACAGTATGACAGCAGCAATAAGAAAAACAAAATCAAATAATCCAACTGAACATAAAACTTGGCATGTGCTGATGTTGGAACCTCTGACACATGCTTCTTGATGACGTGTTTCCCTTCGGCAGAGTCGTGGAGAGTCGTTTATACGTGGTTAAACTATTAGCCTGGATCTTATTATGCCATTTTGTTTGTTTCAGGTGTCAACAACAGGGATGATAGCAGCGACAATACGAGTAAACTGACATTGACTATTGTAGTTTTCACATTTTATTCACAGACTCTTAACTACTCGTACATTCATTCATCCCAGTCTCTATTCCCCCCGGCCCTCCTAACCTCAACTTTACCTGTAGATATATCCACCATTATCCCCTTATCCATGGTTATAGTGATATTTTCATTAACAAGTTGTATTTCGTACACAGGAAGCCTCTTCTGCTTCTCCACGAACCCCGAGATTCCGACAAGTGAATCCGAAGCAGTAGACACATGCATTTTTCTGTCTACAGATGGCGGTAAGTTAGGGGAGTGTTGTGCTGGCCAATGGGTGACGGGTGAGAGGAAGAGCTTGGAGAAGTTGGAGGTAAAGGATTTGTTATTCTTTGAGCTGCTGTAGTGATAAACTGTAAAATTACTTTGTGCGTATAGGTTTATAAATATTATCTTGTGCGGTGGAGACCTCCAAATAACCAAAGCCTTCTTGTATATTTAAACAAACACTATTTAAAGGCATGAAATCGGCAAAAAAATTGGTTACGTTGAAATGGCCGCCACAACAACAAAGTGGAGAGAGTGTCACATCATATATGGCCCAGTGTTTCAGTAAATCAGCACCGTTGACTTTCACATTACTACGAAAAGTGAGCTCTTGTGTAACAATGGTTGGCCTGTAAGAGTTATATAAGCAGTGATAATTTGTATATAAACCACTTGTTAAGCTATGAGGGTAACGGGATGGGTGGAGGATCAAAAAAATTCTAGCAGGAGTAGTGAGGCTCCGAGGTGCTGAAACACCACCGAAACCTTGTCAACACCACAACTTTGTCAATAACAGGTAAGACTGGTGATGTAACATTAAGTAGTATGTCTATTGGCCACCCTTACCGGACGACTGCCACCCTCAATCGCTGCACCTCCAACAATTGCCCCACGTTATCGGGACTTCAACTGAATGTCACTTTTAGCATCAACAGTATATTGATCTTTTATTAATATGTAAATGTAATTAAATTTATTATGTGGTTTTGAATGACATTTCGGTTGAATAAAATATACTGTTTTATGTATGGCATTTGGAAATAGTTCGGTGCCATATGTTTTGTTGCGTGTAATTACACAATTATTTTATTTTGATTGGGGCATCGTGTCCATCCCCCTACAAGATACAGTGCCCGAATTTTACGTTACCTTGTCGTGGTGTGGGAGATCGAACGAATCACTTTCAGATACCTGGGATGGGCATAAAGTTCCCATCTTGTATCCTCAAACGAGGTGGTTGAAAATGGATCGTCGCTAAACACGTAAATTCCACGGGTGATGGGCTGGTTCTTTACCATAGTGAGGTACGAGCGACCTCTACATCCCATAGTTCATTCCCACCCTTTTCTGCTCCCTTTAATTAGTCTTCTGACGAGAAAAGGTTTGGGACATCCATTCTCATTAACTTCATCTCTTGCTCTTGAACATCCATGGACAGACACAATAAACGATTTTCGGGTGTTCCTGTTGGACCATCGTCACCTAAAGGTCCAACCTCACTGCCTCCTGTGTTTGTGAGCAGTGTGCGACCGAGCTAACAAGCACTGTTCGAGCAAAAGAAAGCCTTGGGCATTAAACTCGAAGGAAAGTTTAAGAATGAGCAAACACAAAATAAAGGTTGGAACATGGAATGTGAGGACATTATATGAGGCTGGTAAGTATGCAATTGTTTATAGGGAAATGAAAAGATTGCAGTGGGACATTCTGGGGTGGACAGGTTCAAATAGCAATAGTTGTGAATATTTTTGTTTCATATATTCAGGTGGTGAAAACATGAGAGAGGTGTTGGTATTCTTGTAAACCAGAAGTTGAGCAGTAGTGTAAAGGGATATTGGTCAGTGTCAGATAGAGTTTTGTTAGTCAAGTATAATGCTTAACTTGGTAACAATATAGGTTTATGTACCAAGAAATGATAGTGAGGAGGAAGTCTTAGAAAGATTTATGAAGATTTAAAGAAGGCAAAAGACAATGTGAAGTTCAATGAATGTCTGATTATATTTGATAATTTTAACGCAAATGCTTGGAAAGGGAAGTAGCACCAGAAATAGGACCAAGAGGAGGATAAATATTAATTTAAATTTGTAAAGGAAAAACTGTATTTCTATACAAGGATATTTACTGGCAACAAGAGGCTGCAGTGTTGGTAAATAATGAATGTATTAATTGGTTTAAAGTTAGACTGGAGTAAGACATGGCTGTGTTCTGTGTCCAACATTGTCTAGTATATATTCAGAGTTCTTAATGAGGGAAGTTATAAGTGACGATGAAGGACTAAAGGTTAATGGTAAAGTAATATAAAATATAAAGCTATGGAGATGACGCTGCTCTTATTACGGATATAATGAAGAAGCATTGCAGTAAATGGTTAACAGGTTAGTGGTAAAGGGTCAAGAATATAGGCTAAGAGTTATTGCCTTGAAGACAAAAGTAATGGCTGTTTCCAAATTGGAAATTAATTTGAAAATACAAATTATGGAAGGCAACAGGGTTCTTAAATAAGTGTAAAATTTGTATATTTGAGACATAACATGAGCTGTGATGGTAGATGTGCAAAAGAAATCAGAATAAGAATTTAATAATACATAGGACTTAACGAAAAGGGACTTTAACTTCAATTTGAGAAAGAAGGCTGCCGAAAGGCTTTATAATACAGGGTGTTCCGTAAATACCTTTCATAAATCAGGGGTGTATTTCTGAGACAAATAAAGATTAATGACTAAATGACCAAATTGTCAATTCTCAATAGTTTCAGAGTTACAGCACATGACAGGTTAGTAATGTGATGAAACCTACGATCACCAGAAATAAATCTCCTTGATTTCTACCTGTGGGGTCACATAAAAAACAAGGTGATGTTACAGAGGTCCCAAAGTTCAAGGAATTGTGTCGCAGTGTGCAGGAAAGTGTGTACAAACATTCGAAACACCCCTGGGGTCTTTGATCGTGTGCGACACTCATTTGTGAGACGGGCTGAAGCCTGCATTGACCAAGAGGGGCGGAACTTTGAACATTTGCTCTAAATGTTAATCCCAGTACAAATCATGAGGCGTATGACATTACTATTGTTAATAAGCGACACTAACAGCAGTGGATGTTTCATTTACACCCCAATATACTGTAGGTTTGATCACATTACTACCAAACCTGTCATGTGCTGTAACTCTGAAACTATTGAGAATTGACAATTTGGTCATTTAGTCATTAATCTTTATTTGTCTCAGAAATACACCCCTGATTTATGAAAGGTATTTACGGAACACCCTGTATATGGCAAGGACTGTTGTATAGGTCAGAAGCGTGGACAATTTCAGCAGACACTGGCAAGAGGTTAGAGGCCTTTGAAAAATGTAATTGTAATCGCCTTTAGAGCGATTAAGGGATAATGAGACCCATCACGATGAATGCGAACATTATAACTCGGTCAAACCTGTTGAATACAATTCCTTCTTAGTAATTTGAATAATAAATCATACGTAGCTAATCATACATAAATGTTTAATCCACTACATATTAACATATCTTAGCTATGTAATTAGTCTAATCATAACGTCTATAATGCGTACTTAATTTGCCATATTTCCATGTTGTCACAATGATAAGCGATACCATGGGCACAGTCTACCTGTGTAAACTTAAGGATAGGTTGAACTTACGTGTTAAAGGTCTCAAACAGAATGGGTTGGGTATTCATCCTATGATGGGAAGAGCCAGTGTGAGTGCCCCTCGTCGCAGGCCCTGCCTGGGCTGACGTAAATCGTTGCATCAGGCGTTTTATACCCAAACAACTCCTTCCTACTACCACACAAACATCACCCTTCTTCCTCTCTCTATCTCCGCTACTCGATACTCTATATTCACAATCACACTAAAAGGTATGTCCCTCAATACTGTCACTGCCTATGGCTATGGCCTGGCACTTGACATTATTAGGGACCTGCCACGCTTTGCCATAAACAGATAAATTGTACCGGGATATTTTCCCCCACACACTCATCATTCTGTCACTTTATGTAACTTGCTGACAAAACCCATGACCCTTCAGGTTTTTACGCCCTAATGCATGATCATAAAAGGCAAGCAGGAACTCTGCTTGCTTCCCAGATGGGCACTGTAAACGCTTCTGTGCTTTACCTTGCACAGAATGTAAAGGGGTGCCCAATAAACTAGGTCCCTCCGGGGCAATCTAATCTGACTCTGACATATAAGTACTGTCAATGAATATGATGTATTCTTTGTGTACGAACCTCTGTCCTGCGTGGCAGTGAACAGTGGCATTACCCACATGAATCTGATATATATATATATATATATATATATATATATATATATATATATATATATATATATATATATATATATATATATATATATATATATATATATATATATATATATATATGCTGTCAATGAATACGATGTATTTCTTTGTGTATGAACCTCTGTCCTGCTTGGCAGTGGGAAGTGTCAAGACCTGACTGAATTACTCGGAATAGGCAAACTGTACTCCAGGATTTGTCAATAAATTTGTTAAAATAAAAAACTATATACGGGCAGGCACTCCAAATAAAACATGACATGACTTACATCCGAACATAATATTTGTTTGAGGGTTATCCTATTCATTACTGCTTGTGGTAACACCCCTTCCGTTGAGCGTTCACGCTCAAAACCAGATCAGGCCTTTGATACTTAGCTTTTTTTCATGTTCTTGTGACTATGTTGCCCTCAGGCTGGTGGTACTTATCTTTTCCTTAGGACATCTCGGTCCCTTGACGTTCGGGCCTCACTGCTTTCGTGTGTGGATACTCAAGTCATTTTCATGGCTGACCCCGTCAGCCCTTTTCATTGCTCTCTCCAACAAGCATTACTTAGTTACAGGTCGTAGGATCGTGCGTGTTGCCATGTTGACCTCTGCTTGTTGTACAAGTTCATCCTCGCCAACCTTGACTTCCATCAGTCGGCCAAGGTGCCATTGATTGCATGGACAATTTGCTTCTGATATAATGATTATGTCACCAGGACGGAAGTTGCGCCGTGGTCTGAAATGCCCTCGTCGAGTTCTAAGTTGAGGAAGGTACTCCTTCCAAAATTGATCTGCAACGTATTGGACATGCTTCCACCTTCTTTGATATGATTCGCCTATTGACCGTCCGCCTAAAGGGAGAAGGCCCTTTCGGCTTAGGTGCAACAGATGGGCAGGCGTAAGAGCCTTCGGTTCATTTGGAGTGTTTGGCATCGGGGTGATTGGCCTTTCGTTAACTATGGCTTCCACTTCGCAGAACAGTGTTTGCAGACGTTCATCGTCTAAAACGTGTGAGCCCACAATTGCCTGCAAGACTTTCTTCACTGTGCGAATCTGTCTCTCCCATACTCCCCCCATGTAAGGGGCAGCTGGTGGATTGAAGACCCACTCGATGTCTGCTTTCAGTAAGGCACCTCTGAGTCTGTCATCTTGCTCCCAACTTTTCACGGCCAGTTTGAGTTCTTTGGTTGCCCGTATCATGTTTGTCCCGTTATCCGACCTCATACGCTCTGGAGTACCTCTGCGTCTTGAGAAACTTGTTACTGCGTTGAGGAAGGCATCTGCGTCTAATGAGGCCAGGACCTCTAGGTGAACAGCCCGAGTAGTCACACACGTAAACAGACATCCCCATCGCTTGACCTGTTTCCTCCCTACCTTGATTATGAAGGGACCAAAACAGTCCTTTCCGGTGTAAGCAAATGGTGCCTTTCCAGGTGTGACACGATCTATTGACAAGTCAACTTGCCCTTGAGGCGTACTTCTCCAGTTGTTTCGTCGGCACACCACACAGCGTCGTATGATTCTATCAAGCAAGCGTCTGCCCCGGGGGATCCAATACCTTTGCTTCACATATGCCATCGTGTGCTCTCGTCCAGCGTGTCCTACTCGCTCTTCGTGCATCTCCCGTACTATGATTTCGGTGACGTTGTGGTCTCTAGGCAGCAAGATTGGCTCCTCACCACTTCGCCCAAGGAGGGTTCCTCTAATTCTTCCTCCTGAACTGAGCAATGTTCGCTCGTCCAAGTATGTTTCCAGTCTGTATAACTTACTCTCCCTGGGCAGCTCACCCTTTATGAGAGTTTGGATTTCTTTCTCGAAAACTTCCTTCTGCACTAAGCATATAATTGTCCCTTCAGCCGACTGTAATTCCTCAGCGCTTAGCCTCTTCAGCTTGAGACGCAGGTCCTTGTTCTTGTTCCGAGCCACCGAATGAACCTTTTAATCCACGCCACCCCTTTCACCAAGCGGTACCATGATGAGTACCTAAGCCACAGTTTGGCGAAGGCCCACTTTGACGGCTCATTCAATGCCAGAGCAACTACAAATTTCTGGTGTGCTTCTCCTTTCACCTCCAGTAAGTCGCTCAGAGCTACTGGCAATTCCTTTCCTTTGGGCCACTGGTCTTCTTCCTTCAGTAGAAACTCAGGCCCTCGTATCCACCGAGATCCTGCAAACAGGTCCAGAGCAGGTAGACCCAGTGTTGCCTCATCCGCTGGATTCAGTGAGGTGCTGACATGTCTCCACTGGTCGATTCTTGACAAATCTTATATGACTGCTATCCTGTTGGCTACACACTTTTGAAATCGTCTACTCGAATTGGCGATGTACAGCAAGACTAGCTTGCTATCCGTCCAAAAGTAAGACTCGTGTATAGTTATGGCCATTTCTTGGCGGACCGTTCGATCTGCGTTCACTGCCAGGACAGCTGCGCAAAGTTCCAGCCTTGGTATTGTCAGTTGCTTGAGTGGGGCCAGCTTAGCCCGTCCATACACGAAAGAGCACTAGATACTTCTGTCAGTGTCTACCAGTCTCAAGTAAGTCACCGCACCGTAGGAAAGCCTGCGATGCGTCGCAGAATGTGTGCAACTGTGCTGATATGATTTCTTTTGCACCTACTGTTTTCAGGCATCTGGGTACACTAAATTTCCAGAGGTGGGTCAGTTTTCCTAGCCAGGTTCTCCAGGCCGTGTGGTTGCTAGCTGATAAAGGTTCACCCCATCCTTGTCGACGTCTGCATTCATCCTGAAATAATATTTTAGCCCTGACAATGAATGGGGCTACAAACCCCAGTGGATTGTAAATGGAACTGACAAGGCTTAGTAATTCTCTCCTGGTCGCTGGCCTTGAATGTGGTTGCACCTTGTTGGTGAGCTGATCACCTTTTAGGAGCCATCTAACCCCCAGGGCTCGCTCCATTGGCAACTTGTCTTGCCTCAGGTCAATTTCCTAAAGGTCATTTTGCCTCTCCCCCTGTGGGATGGTAGCCAACACTCCTTTGTGATTACTGGCCCACTTAGTTGACCGAAACCCTCCGTGTACCAGCAGTCTTCTAAGCTGACATGCTAATATTGATGCTTCATTTGGTGAGTCCAACGACTTGAGTAGGTCGTCCACGTAGAAATGGACTTCCACTTGCGCCACCATATTGGGAAACTAGGATCTGTGGTCGTGAAATGTGCGCCGAAGGGCGTAAGTCGTACATGAAGGGCTCCACACCCCACCAAAGATATGCACCTTCATCCTATAAGTTGCTGGCTCTCTACTCAGGTCCCCATTTTCCCACCAGAGGAATCTTAATACATCTCGATTTCTGGCGCGACTTGGATTTGATGGTACATAGCCTCCACATCTATCTGTCATGATGGCTAAAGTCCCTTGGCGAAATCTAAAAAGAACTCCAAGTAATTTGTTGTTGAAAACGGGACCTTGTTGTTCAACGATGTCCCTTCGTGTTTGGCCGCACAGTCAAAGACTATGCATACTTTGTTTGGCTCATTGAGTTCAACACCGGGTGATGAGGCAGATACCAAACCAGTCCAGTATCTGAATCCCGCTGGAGCTCAGGCACCGATTCAACATATCCTTCAGCGAGCAGTTTATTTATTTCCCCCACATATTCTTCTCGCAACTGTGCTTCCTTGGACAGTCTCCTTTTAAGCCCATCCAGTCGGCACTCCACCATGGCCTTGTTGTTTGGGAGTTCCGCGTTCTCATCACGGAACAGTATGGGAAATCGGTAATGGCAATTCGTTTTGATGTCAGTCTCTGACCATAGCCTCAACACTCCTTTGTCCTCAAGTGAATACGCTGCTGACTGCAGGGCTCCCGCATCCCCATTGTCAAGCTTCCAAAAAAGTTTAACTTGTCTTTCCAGACAAGTTTCAGGACTCACGGTAGTTTCGGTCATCAGGCATCCCAATATGTAGATCCCTTTTACGTCTTGGTGCCCAACCGGTTCATTCACTGTCCATCCCAGTGGTGTTCTTACTGTGAATGGCATTCTTTCCCTTCCTGCTCTGACCTCCAAAGGTACTAAGGCCTGTGGCACATTTTGTCCTATCAGAAGTTCCATGCTGTTGCTCCGTGGTTCTGGGAACTCCACACCTCGCAGATGGGTCCACCTTGAAATATCACTTGCTGTCACAACGGAGTTGCGCAGCGTTGTGAGGAAATTTTGTATAATGAGTACTTTCGGCATCGGTATGGCCCTGCCTCGTTTCATGCCTGCGCCCGCCACCTCTACTTCAGCTGACTTGTGTATCGTTTCTTGCGCAAGTATACCCATGGCTACCAGGGTGGGTGTCCCTTTCACCCTTATTTCTGCTCCAGATCTTTGGTGCAATCCGACCTGTCGCTGCCTGAGTCCAGGAGAGTTAAAGTTCTGATGTGGTTTCATTGGTGTGAGTCCTTGCCCCAAATCTTCACACTCACTATGGGCAGCACCATCTTGGCGTTTTTCCTCGACAGTCAAATGTCCCCTTTGTAGCTGTATGGGTTTTCTTAGCTGTCTCTTGTCCTTGTAGTATAGGCATAGCCTATTTGTCTAGCTTTGGATGAATCGTTGCTGGCTTTCAGGGCCATGCCAGCATCAGAGGTGCCTGCCATTAACTCCGGTTTCACTTGACCTGAATGTCTCGCTTTACGCCACCCTTGCTTGTGTTTGACATATTTGCAGTAAGTGCCTCCCTTCGTTCTTGATGCAACAGTTTAGAATGCTTCTCATTGTACCCATCCATGCCACATCTGAAGCGTGACCAACACTCAGGGACAATGTAGCCCATTCTCAGACACAAGAAACAACAACGTAATCTTTTCACCCTTTCTATCCTCTCCTTTATTGACATGCTCTGGAACTTGTCGCACCCTGTTAATCCGTGTGTTCTGGAGCACAGAGGACACGAGCCTTTTCCAGAGCTGGTTTCTCCCACATTAATCTTCGCTTCACTGATAGTCACTAAGCCCACGGCTCGTTTTTCTTGATTATGAGTTTTCTGGTCTTTTCTAGCTTCCATCTTGGCTGTCCTTGCTTGATGGCAGAGCCATGTCGTCCATCGTGCACTTTCTCCTCTAAATATAGCACTAACCACTTCAGCCCCATTCTGTGTCTGTTGATTTCTGATATATCCGTACATCATCCACGCAGCGTTCCCTCAATTTTGGGGGAAGCTTAACCACCAGCGTTCTGAAGGTCTGTCGTGTTTCAAGTTCAGACATCAGGTTCAGGTTCTCCAGGTGACTCACTGCGCCCCATAACTGAGATGCCAGTTTCCACAATCCTTCGTCGTCGAAAGCCCTAGCTGGGCGAGCGTCTCTGAGGCTCTTCACCAGCTGGTCCTCATACGCATATTAATCTCCAAACCTTGCCTCCAGGATCTTGATTACCTTGTGGTAGGCTCGGTCTGGCTCTAGATTGTCGCATCCCATGAATGCGTGTTGCAGCTTTATTCCTTTGCATAGCCCATGTATCGACGGAAGGCATGCATAAGGGTCCAAAACTCTGCCCGACTCTGCCCTCTAAACTTGGGAAGTGTGGCTTGCAGCGTCCGCATCGTGGCCACCAATTCTCTTATTTCTTCACTTTCTCTGGTTCTCCTTGAGGATGAGCTTTTATGATCTGAAGTGCTTTGTTTGCAAGAATTGGCTGTAAAGATGAGGCCATTTCGTCAAAACTGATCGATGCCCGTCGCTGGGTTTCTTCTCTTACTATTGGCTTCTCATAATTGCTGGAATTCTCTGTCAAAGGATGTGTGCTATCACTTCGTCGCGTCAGTGCTGATGCCTCTTGACTTGCCACCACTCCGGTGTGCTTCGTCTTCTTCCACTCTGCCTTAAGCTCTCTCAAGGCTCGGTTTACTACGTTTGACGCTGTCTCAGCTCTGGTCACTGCTTGTCGATAATCCAACTCCCTACTGGATTGGACACTTGGATCTCCTGATATTGCAAGCTTCTTTTCTGTTTTACAGCCCCTTGATTGCATCTCGGAAGACTGATCCATTGTCAGTAGGTCAAATTTTTGGCTTCCATCGAGGTCAAACTCCTTCTATGTCGTCGACATCTTGCTTCATCAAATGATTTGAGTTGTGTTCGTTCTGACACGTGGTAGGGCCTTGTTTGCCGTTGCCAATCTGAGTCTGTTTTCCGGTGTTACGACCCTTGGCCTCTTAGGGCGTAACAAAATTACAAATTCATAAATTCAACTTCTCTTTGTATTACAGGTCCAAGGAATAGATCCCACCAAAATCATCACCTCATTACTATGGGATATATTGAAATACACGCAGTAGTTTTAATTACAGAATATATTAACAAACAAACAAACAATAAAACAAGTATATCAGTATGTACAAAAATAAACAAATACAAATTAAATCTGAACAAATAAACGACTCAACCGAGTGACAAAATAATGAGCATCAGGGTATAGACTAAACACTTATTTAGTCTTGACACTATCAAGAACAAAGTGGTTATCCAAGACACGTAACGCATAAACAAGTGAGTTATTTACCGTTGAATTCTAAAATGTGACTACCCACAGTCTCACATATAAATCACTATATAATACTTGGTGTTCTTAAAAGTCGAGCAAGGTTGGTTCTTATTCCGACACTCATAACACCGGGCACGTGTGTTCGATTGTTGGGCACGTACGTATGCCTCCAATTCGCAGACACTATGTTTAGGCTCGGGTTCAGCTGATGGGCACGAGCGTGTGCCATGTCTCTCACTTGTTTATTGGAGCATGAGCGAGTGCCTTGTATCTCACTCATTTATTGGGGCACTTGCGTGTGCCTCATCTCTGACTCATTTATCGGGGCACGTGCGTGTGCCTCATCTCTCTCTCATTTATTGGGGCACGTGCGTGTGCCTCATCTCTCACTCATTTATTGGGGCACGTGCATGTGCCTCATCTCTCTCTCATTTATTGGGGCACGTGCGTGTGTCTTGTGTCTCACTCATTTATTGGGGCACGTGCGTGTGCCTCATCTCTCAGTCATTTATTGGGGCACGTGCGTGTGCCTCATCTCTCACTCATTTATTGGGGCATGTGCGTGTGCCTCTATCACTTTCATTTATTGGGGCATGTGTGTGCCTCATCTATTCTCTCATTTATTGGGGCATGTGTGTGCTCTATCTCTCTTCTCTTATTTATTGGGAGCACGTGCGTGTGCCTCATCTTCACTATTTAATAGCACGTGCATGTGCCTCATCTCTCTCTCATTTATTGGGGCACGTGCGTGTGTCTTCTAGCCTCACTCTTATTTATTGGCACGTGTGTGCCTCATCTCTCATTCATTTATTGGGCACGTGCGTGTGCCTCATCTCTCTCATTTATTACGGGGCACGTGCGTGTTTTATCACTTCATTTATTGGCACGTGCGTGTGCCTCATCACTCACCCATTTATTGGGCACGTGCGTGTGCCCTATCTCTCACTCATTTATTGGGCACGTGTGTGCCTTGTATCTCTCTCATTTATTGGCACGTGCGTGTGCCCTATCTCACTCATTTATTGGGGCACGTGTGTGCCTCTATCTCTCACTCATTTATTGGGCACGTGTGCCTCATCACTCTCATTTATTGGGGCACAAGTGTGTTTTGTGTCTCACTCATTTATTGGGCACGTGTGTGCCTCACTCTCATTTATTGGAGAGACAATGTGCGTGCCTATCACTCTCTCTCATTTATTGGAGGCACGTGTGTGCCTCATCTCAGTCATTTATTAAATGCGTGTGCCTCATCTCTCACTCATTTATTGGGCACGTGCGTGTGCCTCTATCTCTCTCCTCATTTATTGGGAGCACGTGTGTGTGCTTCATCTCTCTCTCATTTATTGGGGCACGTGCATCTGCCTCATCTCTGACTCATTTATCAGGGCATGTGCGTGTGCCTCATCTCTCACTCATTTATTGGGGCACGTGCGTGTGCCTCATCTCTCACTCATTTATTGGGGCACGTGCGTGTGCCTCATCTCTCACTCATTTATTGGGGCACGTGCGTGTGCCTCATCTCTCACTCATTTATTGGGGCACGTGCGTGTGCCTCATCTCTCTCTCATTTATTGGGGCACGTGCATGTGCCTCATCTCTCACTCATTTATTGGGGCACGTGCGTGTGCCTCATCTCTCACTCATTTATTGGGGCACGTGCGTGTGCCTCATCTCTCACTCATTTATTGGGGCACGTGCGTGTGCCTCATCTCTAACTCATTTTTTGGGGCACGTGCGTGTGCTTGCTTCACTCATTTATTTAGAGGCACGTGTGTGCCTCATCTCTCCAGTCATTTATTGGGGGCACGTGCATGTGCCTCATCTCTCCTCATTTATTGGGGCATGTGCGTGTGCCTCATCACTCTCTCTCTTATTGGGGCACGTGCGTGTGCCTCATCTCTCTCTCATTTATTGGGGCACGTGCGTGTGCCTCATCTCTCTCTCATTTATTGGGGCACGTGCGTGTGCCTCATCTCTCACTCATTTATTGGGGCATGTGCATGTGCCTCATCTCTCTCTCATTTATTGGGGCACGTGTGTGTGCCTCATCTCTCACTCATTTATTGGGGCACGTGCATGTGCCTCATCACTCTTTCATTTATTGGGGCACGTGCGTGTGCCTCATCTCTCACTCATTTATTGGGGCACGTGCATGTGCCTCATCTCTCTCTCATTTATTGGGGCACGTGCGTGTGCCTCATCTTTCACTCATTTATTGGGGCACGTGCATGTGCCTCATCACTCTCTAATTTATTGGGGCACGTGCATGTGCCTCATCACTCTCTCATTTATTGGGGCACGTGCGTGTGCCTCATCTCTCACTCATTTATTGGGGCACGTGCATGTGCCTCATCTCTCTCTCATTTATTGGGGCACTTGCGTGTGCCTCATCTCTCACTCATTTATCTGGGCACGTGCGTGTGCCTCATCACTCTCTCATTTATTGGGGCACGTGCGTGTGCCTCATCACTCTCTCATTTATTGGGGCACGTGCGTGTGCCTCGTCTTATTGCTATCTGTATACCATCGACTTGGAAATCACTTTGTTCACTGCTGACATTTGCACTTGATATCATTACAAATTTTACTCTACTATTAGTGTTATTTACTAAGCGATATCACTCCATTCACGCATGATTGTTAATTGTGTTATGCACTTACATCAGACAACAGTAATGACATTTGGTTTCCTCTCGTATATGCAATACACAGAAAGGGATTGAGCTCAGTCGGACAAGATTATTTTCTTCACACTTTGCTAATAAGGTTGGGTCGTGTGATTATCACCATTACCTCTAATGATGTGGCTGTTATTAAGCCCTTGAATCAAAAAGTTAAAGAGGAGGAACAGTGGAAGAAATTGGTGGAACAGTGTCAGGTGATGTGATGATGGAATAGTTCGAGTTGAGATCTCGTGAATAAAATTACCTACATACATTACCGTGATGTATACTTGGCGGTTGACTAGTTCTATGATAACTGTATCAACTTTACATACATTACCGAGATGTATACTTGGCGGTTGACTAGTTCTATGATAACTGTATCAACTTTACATACATTACCGAGATGTATACTTGGCGGTTGACTAGTTCTATGATAACTGTATCAACTTTACATACATTACCGTGATGTATACTTGGCGGTTGACTAGTTCTACGATAACTGTATCAACTTTACATACATTACCGTGATGTATACTTGACGGTTGAGTAGTTCTATGATAACTGTATCAACTTTACATACATTACCGTGATGTATACTTGGCGGTTGACTAGTTCTACGATAACTGTATCAACTTTACATACATTACCGTGATGTATACTTGGCGGTTGACTAGTTCTATGATAACTGTATCAACTTTACATACATTACCGTGATGTATACTTGGCGGTTGACTAGTTCTACGATAACTGTATCAACTTTACATTCATTAACATGATGTACACTTGGCGGTTGACTAGTTCTACGATAACTGTATCAACTTTACATACATTACCGTGATGTATACTTGGCGGTTGACTAGTTCTACGATAACTGTATCAACTTTACATACATTACCGTGATGTATACTTGGCGGTTGACTAGTTCTATGATAACTGTATCAACTTTACATACATTACCGTGATGTATACTTGGCGGTTGACTAGTTCTATGATAACTGTATCAACTTTACATACATTACCGTGATGTATACTTGGCGGTTGACTAGTTCTATGATAACTGTATCAACTTTACATACATTACCGTGATGTATACTTGGCGGTTGACTAGTTCTACGATAACTGTATCAACTTTACATTCATTCATGATGTACACTTGGCGGTTGACTAGTTCTACGATAACTGTATCAACTTTACATACATTACCGAGATGTATACTTGGCGGTTGACTAGTTCTACGATAACTGTATCAACTTTACATACATTACCGTGATGTATACTTGGCGGTTGACTAGTTCTATGATAACTGTATCAACTTTACATACATTACCGTGATGTATACTTGGCGGTTGACTAGTTCTATGATAACTGTATCAACTTTACATACATTACCGTGATGTATACTTGGCGGTTGACTAGTTCTATGATAACTGTATCAACTTTACATACATTACCGTGATGTATACTTGGCGGTTGACTAGTTCTACGATAACTGTATCAACTTTACATTCATTAACATGATGTACACTTGGCGGTTGACTAGTTCTACGATCTACGATAACTGTATCAACTTTACATTCATTAACGTGATGTACACTTGGCGGTTGACTAGTTCTACGATAACTGTATCAACTTTACATACATTACCGAGATGTATACTTGGCGGTTGACTAGTTCTACGATAACTGTATCAACTTTACATACATTACCGTGATGTATACTTGGCGGTTGACTAGTTCTATGATAACTGTATCAACTTTACATACATTACCGTGATGTATACTTGGCGGTTGACTAGTTCTATGATAACTGTATCAACTTTACATACATTACCGTGATGTATACTTGGCGGTTGACTAGTTCTATGATAACTGTATCAACTTTACATACATTAACGTGATGTATACTTGGCGGTTGACTAGTTCTGCGATAACTGTATCAACTTTACGCGCATTACCGCATGATGTATACTTGGCGGTTTATTTAGTTCTGCGATAACTATATCGCTTTACATACATTACCGTGATGTATACTTGACGGTTGACTAGTTCTGTAATGCTGTATCAACACATACATTACCGTGATGTATACTTGGCGGTTGACTAGTTCTATGATAACTGTATCCAACTTTACGCCACATTACCGTGATGTATACTTGGCGGTTGACTAGATTCTCTGTAATACTTTCTTATCCACTTACATACAATACCGTGATGTATACTTGGCGGTTGACTAGTTCTATGATAACTGTATCAACTTTACATACATTACCGTGATGTATACTTGGCGGTTGACTAGTTCTACGATAACTGTATCAACTTTACATACATTACCGTGATGTATACTTGGCGGTTGACTAGTTCTACGATAACTGTATCAACTTTACATTCATTAACATGATGTACACTTGGCGGTTGACTAGTTCTACGATAACTGTATCAACTTTACATACATTACCGAGATGTATACTTGGCGGTTGACTAGTTCTACGATAACTGTATCAACTTTACATACATTACCGTGATGTATACTTGGCGGTTGACTAGTTCTATGATAACTGTATCAACTTTACATACATTACCGTGATGTATACTTGGCGGTTGACTAGTTCTATGATAACTGTATCAACTTTACATACATTACCGTGATGTATACTTGGCGGTTGACTAGTTCTACGATAACTGTATCAACTTTACATACATTACCGTGATGTATACTTGGCGGTTGACTAGTTCTACGATAACTGTATCAACTTTACATTCATTAACATGATGTATATACTTGGCGGTTGACTAGTTCTATGATAACTGTATCAACATACGTGCAAGCGATGTATACTTGACAGTTGACTGGTTCTATGATAACTGTATCAACTTTACATACATTACCGTGATGTATACTTGGCGGTTGACTAGTTCTACGATAACTGTATCAACTTTACATACATTACCGTGATGTATACTTGGCGGTTGACTAGTTCTACGATAACTGTATCAACTTTACATACATTACAGTGATGTATACTTGGCGGTTGACTAGTTCTACGATAACTGTATCAACTTTACATACATTACCGTGATGTATACTTGGCGGTTGACTAGTTCTACGATAACTGTATCAACTTTACATTCATTAACATGATGTACACTTGGCGGTTGACTAGTTCTACGATAACTGTATCAACTTTACATACATTACCGAGATGTATACTTGGCGGTTGACTAGTTCTACGATAACTGTATCAACTTTACATACATTACCGTGATGTATACTTGGCGGTTGACTAGTTCTATGATAACTGTATCAACTTTACATACATTACCGTGATGTATACTTGGCGGTTGACTAGTTCTATGATAACTGTATCAACTTTACATACATTACCGTGATGTATACTTGGCGGTTGACTAGTTCTACGATAACTGTATCAACTTTACATACATTACCGTGATGTATACTTGGCGGTTGACTAGTTCTACGATAACTGTATCAACTTTACATACATTACCGTGATGTATACTTGGCGGTTGACTAGTTCTACGATAACTGTATCAACTTTACATTCATTAACATGATGTACACTTGGCGGTTGACTAGTTCTACGATAACTGTATCAACTTTACATACATTACCGAGATGTATACTTGGCGGTTGACTAGTTCTATGATAACTGTATCAACTTTACATACATTACCGTGATGTATACTTGGCGGTTGACTAGTTCTACGATAACTGTATCAACTTTACATACATTACCGTGATGTATACTTGGCGGTTGACTAGTTCTACGATAACTGTATCAACTTTACATACATTACAGTGATGTATACTTGGCGGTTGACTAGTTCTACGATAACTGTATCAACTTTACATACATTACCGTGATGTATACTTGGCGGTTGACTAGTTCTACGATAACTGTATCAACTTTACATTCATTAACATGATGTATACTTGGCGGTTGACTAGTTCTACGATAACTGTATCAACTTTACATACATTACCGTGATGTATACTTGGCGGTTGACTAGTTCTACGATAACTGTATCAACTTTACATACATTACCGTGATGTATACTTGGCGGTTGACTAGTTCTACGATAACTGTATCAACTTTACATACATTACCGTGATGTATACTTGGCGGTTGACTAGTTCTACGATAACTGTATCAACTTTACATACATTACCGCGATGTATACTTGGCGGTTGACTAGTTCTACGATAACTGTATCAACTTTACATACATTACCGTGATGTATACTTGGCGGTTGACTAGTTCTACGATAACCATATCAACTCGGCATTCAAGGGTTAGACAGTTTTTATTGGCATCACCAGCTGTATGGCAACAAACTACTGTCACCTCAGGATGTTGTTCTGTCAGTAATTGAGAACACTATACAACTGATAAACCTTCTCTGTCAACATCTGAAGAAGCATGTCCAGCAGCTGGTAGCCCAAAGGAGAAACTTGTAGTAACAAGGTGTGCAACTTCGTTTGAGATGTTCACTGGTGTCGCTTGGTATAAGAAGGATTTGAGAACTATGCACGGGAAGGCAAATGTCACTATTGTACATCATGCCGTATTTTTGCCAAACAGATATGCACAAGTAAGCATATTATCTGTGGCAACACAAATTTATTTGTGCTCCTTGTCCATTTCGATACCTTACAACATCTGACCTGTGAGTTGTCAATAGTTGGAACAATCAGAGGTACTGTAGGTCGGCTGTAGACAGCAAGGACACTGCCAAAACACACACAACACAGCACATTTTCTATCCGCATGTGTCAAGGAGGCCTATGTATGAGCCACTGATAAGGGTGGAGATGCTCCCTTTAGAATGTCGCGTATAAACACTGGATAACGTTAAAAGACCAATGGAAGAAGTTATGTCCAGACCAGAAGTGTTCATATCCCTGCATATTACGGATCCAAGGTGACACAGGATCTGTCTTTGGCTAAACATGATGTTTGGTCATCAAAGATGTCTTAACAGAAATTCCTTACCACTTACTTCTGATATATTTGAGGAACATACGTATAGCCTATATATGAGACATCTTTCTGGAGATTTTCCCTGTATGCTGAGTCCCTTATCGTTGATACAAGTCGGTATTGATGGCCACTTGATGAAATGGCCAAGTTCTCCTTCCAGTACCTTTCCCTCTTAACCCTTTAGAGGACAAAATATCACTTAGGTATTTCATTTTGACTCACGCCAGACGATTTTATTCAGCTGAGGGGAGCCCTGCCCTCTAATGGGTTAATATATAGCTTAATTTTTGGGGTTGCCAAGCTTTGGTCACCGGTGACCATTGTCAGTAGTTTTCTTTCTTTTTTTCATATCCATGAATTCAATTCATATACAAAACAAAAAACAGATCTGTAACTGACATAAGTGCCTTTTAATTCCAGAAAACTGTACAATGAATGTGGTAGGTTAATTCTTTCTTTACCAGAGCGAGGCTTGAACAACCTTTACCCCATAGCTCAGCACTAATTGTTTTCATTTTTTCATGAACGAACACTAAAAAAAAATATATCGGACGTTCCTGTTGTATTAACGTCACCCAAAGGTTCAACCTCTTTGCTTCCCGTTCTGGTGAGTAGCGTGTCACCGAGAGCTAGCAAGTACTGCCTGAGTAAAACAAAGTCTTGGACATTAAGCAACAATACTGATAGCTTTGGACTGAGAAGACCCAACTCAAAGCAGGAACTTAGAATATGAGGATTTAATAAGGTAAAATATTTGCAGATTTACAAGGAGATGAAAAGGTTGTAGTGAGACAATATGGAATTAAATGAAGTGACATGGATAAGTTTGTATAGCATGGGGAGAGGATATTATCAAGTCATATATTCAGGTGGTAAAGAGTATGAGACAGTATGTTGGCATTCTTATAAAGCCGATATTGGGTAGATTTGTAAAGGGATATAGAATAGTGTCTGACAGAGTTCTGCCAGTCAAGTTTAATGCTAACTCGCGGAGTTGGCAATAATTTAGGTTTATGTACCAACATGTAGTAGTGAAGACGATAGTTTAGAAACTATGAAAAAGGCAAAATAAGTTTTGAAATTCATTGATATTCAATTACAATGGACGATTTTGATTTAAAGGTAAAGTAGGGGAAAGAAACACCAGAATTATGTGTTAGGTGTTGGATATGACATAGGCGAAAGTTTTGCTTACTTTTGTATTGAAAACAAGATGATTATTGCAAATTCATGGTTTCAGAATTACATGAGGTATCTTTGTAAAAGAACATTACCCTAGGATAACGAAAATTATATCGTCAGGAATTGGAGAGCTTACATTGTTTTATAATAGGAGTCTACAAACTTGGTAACCCAAAGTAAGACTGATCTAGAGACAGACTGAAGGTTAAACCATGTCCAGTTAATGAGTTTAGTCTGACTAAAAGTTAAGAAAAACAGAAATAAAAAGTTTGGTTGGAGTGAATTGATTTCAGGAAAGATAAAAGCAGATTTTTGTTATTGTAGGACAAGAAACTGAACAACCTTGGAATGAATTCAAGGAAGCAATTTCAGTCAGTGGGGTAAAACCTATAGAACAGAGGAGCCATAACACTGATGGGATCACAAATGAAATGTTATAGAAAATGGGATAAGAAAAAAAGTTGGTCAGAGGAAGTGAGATTTATAACGAACTTCAGAAAGAAATTGAAAAAAGTGTAGACAGTTAAAGAAATTTCTCAAAAATAGAAATACAAGGAGACACGATGATAACAGGAGACAGACGATGATAACAGGAGACAGACGATGATAACAGGAGACTTGCATGAAGGAAAATGTACATAAAGATAAAATGAATTAACCTGAAAATTAAGGACATATATAGGACATGAATTTTAAGAATGAAGATAAAACTATACTGTTTTATCCAAAAGAAGTTAAACAAAGGTATACAGAGCCTGTAGAAGAGCTGTATATATAATGATACGAATAAAGTATAAGAAACATAAATAAAATATATAAAGATTAAGATACTGCTTTAGGAAGCAGCTTTACGTAGATGGGAAAATTATAAGGCTTGTGGGGCTGATCAGTTTCCAATATATTATCTAAAACAAATAGACAGACGAACTTCCCAATAATTTTAAAGAAGCGGTTTTGGTTAATTTTTTTCAAAAGACCGGGAGCCTTAGAGTGCACTCGGTTCAGGACAAATATCCCAGTAAACAATGTTTACAATGCTTTATTTACCATAGAGGGAAGATATATATTGTTAGACGAGGTCTTCTTAAGCTTTAAAGAAATTTGTGTGTTTGCTTTATGGATTCTGAAAAAAAACAATAGGATAAAAAACTCTTATAGGTTGTCATAGAAAAAAGAGTCTCTATTGATGGAGATATAAGAAATTAAATAAGACTGCGCTCTACCGCCCGTACTAGATGATACTTAATCAAAATTTGTGATGAGAGACGTTGTCAATGGCAATGAAGTTCATTGTAAAATCCTATCAAATAATTGATATGCAGATAATACTGATTTAATGGACAGAGGCATTGCAAAGAACTGATAATTGAATAGCCCAAAAAATGGTAAATACAAAAAAGCAAACAGACGCTATTGTGTGTATTGTGTGGGTCAGCAGCAGATACCAGGCGGCTGAAGGCCTTCGGAATATGTTGCTAAAGGAGAATGCTAAAGATGAGTCATAATAAAAACACAAAAACAGTGTGAAGGTTTGGTGAAACAACGAGAGAAATAATGGAAATTTATATGATAAGAAAAATAGTAAACTTTGGCCATATGATTAGATATGAGGGGAAAGTGGGAAACTGAGGGTGGGAGAGCGAGGGTAAGACTGGTCATTTTTACCTGTAGACTCGTTTCTACTGTAGTGACTAAGACTACATTTTCATGGTTGTTAATATTCAGTTCACATTTGTCTACTGTCAAAACAAGTGTCTGCCAACAAGACAGACGTCTATGAGCAGGCCGACGCTAAGAACAACATCTACTGACTGTCACCAGACAGATGCTTACGATCAAGACAGATAAACTTAATTCATGATAAATCTCAACGAACTAGGCAGGTGTCTAGGGATAAGACAAGCCTTTACCAACAAGACAGGCGTCTACGTAAAACACAGATGTCTACGGTCAACATAGACGCCAATGTCCAAACAGATACCTACGAGTAAGACAAGTATATGAAACACTCTTGGGATCTTACAACATACTGTACTTAAAAGCTCTTATGTGTAGTGATACCGATGTGATGCTCTCAGAGTGATATATAGTACACTAAAATATAATATAGTAATAAGGTTGATATATCATAAAGTAATATAATTGTTAGTAAAACTGATATAATTTTGTCAGCTTGATATACAGTATGATGCTATAATAAGCTTAACCCCAACCAATCACCTCGACTCAGCTAGGTGGATAGCCCACCTGCTATGATTTCCTACTACTTAACTTCGTTTCTATTCTTTCCTTCTCTCTCTCCTCTCCTCTCTCCTAGCAAAGCCATTTGCCACTTTACTTCATTATCATCAACAACATTGTTATACCTGCTGATTGGTTTCGTAATTTTTAGCTTATTTTTTTTTTCAATTGAAAAATCAACTGAACATTTATTACACGGTGTGGTACTGTGCGCGCCTTGCCTTAATAAAACAAGGTTAAAGTGCGTGTCATAGACCCGACAACTGTACCCGTTTGAGACAATGCGGCCACAGCAGGGTGGCCGGCACTGCTCTCAACCGCTAACACTTCCTCTAATGTTAAGTTAGGTACCCATCCACAGCTGGGTGGACTGGGTGGCGCCCTGGGCATGAATCACCAACCTTCAGGACACAAGGCGAGCGCTGAAAATGCCCCGTTGCCTCAAGCGCTAAAAAACTAAGAGAGGGAATAATTCATAAGAGAACAAAGATTAGCGACACAGAGAAAGACGGCGTAAAAACCATCACAGTGGCCTTGGTGAGCCGTCTTGTTAACTGGAGTTTCTTCAAACAACCTGCGAGCAAAGAAGAAAAATTTAGTTTACTTTTGTGGACAACAGTTGGTGGTTGTTGCTAAGTTTTTCCTCGGGTCAGTTGACTTTGGTTGGCAATATGTCCCTGAAGGCAGTTGATAACTAGCATATCCCTAAAAGTAGTTGTCAAGCATTACTTTTTTTTTCTGAGATCAGTTGACCCTTATGAGGGCAGCAGACTGACGTGTGGGGCTCAAAGTCATTGACCTAACAAAAAAAATACAATCGACAAACGACATTTTCGCCTGCAACATCCAAAATAAGAAAGTAATGTGTGGGGTTGAGAGTGCAGTTGATTCATGGCTAATTGGAACAGTGTCCCCGGAGGTCAGGCTGGCCGGGAAATGTTTATCAGAAGTTAAGCGGAAATTTCAGAGGACGTCGTGCGGGACGTGAAGCCATTGAGCGGTATGTACAATTAAAGAGGAGAGTGTGACCCAGGGCGGGCTGAGGCTGTCTCACGCCTCCAGGCCCTCACACTGCTATCAGGGAGGGCTACTGCGGCTACCTTCCTCCTATCCTCTCCTACACACGCAGCCATCATGCTCACTTTCACACAAACAAACGCTTACACCAGCAAATAGTTTCTTATTTTTGTCTTAGACACAAATGTTGAGGTGGGATGAGCACCGTATACTTAGTTGTTATCAATGTCAAATAAAGTGTCACGAGGAGATAGTTGCTACATGATTCAAATTCTATAAAGAAAATAAACATAATCATATTTTGTCAAAAGTCTTATCGATGACGATATTTTAAAATCCCTGTTAAGTCAAACACTACAATAGAGCGGTTAGGCATGAAGTATTAGTATAGAGAGTCATAAACCACTAAGTGATACCTCCGCCTGTGTTAAACCATTTCCAGGCATAGGTTAAAATATATTGATCTGAAAACCAATATGACTCTGACACTTCTAGACATGATGTGTGTTGTTACTGGGGTTGTCTACATAATTCATCTATTGTATGTTTCACCTTACTAACAGGGGCACATCGAGGTAATATGTTGAGAAAATAGATACGGGAGACCACCCCCGAGTCTTGGGTCTACCATAATGACGGATGGTAAAAAATGGGGCGAGATGTCTCTTCCAATAACTGGCTTCATGTCAATCCAAATGACTTTATGGAGTAATTTGTTCAGAGGTGTGTGTATATGTGTGTGTGTGTATGTGTGTCTGTGTGTGTGTGCGCGTGTGCGTGCGTGCGTGCGTGTGTGAATGTGTGTGTGATGCCGCAGCAAAAACTCGTCTTATATTGGGGCCCTGAAATGTGAATTTAGACACTTGTCTAGACGCAGCAGAAGGACGGTACAAGTCTCTGGATGAGCCAGTCCCCGTCCGTCTGCCTTTTGTGGCCATTTTTGTGCATTCCCTGCGCTCGTTCACCTTATTATCTTCACAACATTACAATGATTTTACCTCGAATAAAAAAGAAGCAATAGTCCTGAGTATTACAATGCCTGTACCTGAAGCCAATCTTTAAACAAATCCAACCACAAGAATGTCAAGGAAGAATGGAGGGACAGGTAGAGTGAGGGAGGTGCTGTTATGACAACCCCACTACCCACACTAACTCACCCCCAACACCCACACTAACTCACCCCCACCACCCACACTAACTCACCCCCACCACCCACACTAACTCACCCCCACCACCCACTCTTCCCACTAACTCACCCCCACCACCCACACTAACTCACCCCCACCCACCCACCTCCACACCAACCACCCCACCACTCCACTTTCACACCCAACTCACCCCCACCACCCACTCTTCCCACACTAACTCACCCCACCACCCACTCTTCCACACCCAACTCACCCCACCACCCACACTAACTCACCCCCACCTTCACCCACTCTCCACACCAACTCACCCCACACACCCACTCTTCCATTACTAACTCACCCCCCACCACCCACACCATCCCACCCCACACTCTCTTCCACACCAACTCACCCCCACCACCCACTCTTCTACACCAACTCACCCCCCACCACCCACTCTTCCACACCAATCCCACCCCCACCACCCACTCTTCCACACCAACTCTCCACACCACCCACTCTTCCACACTAACTCAACCCCCACCACCCACTCTTCCTCCACCAACTCACCCCCACCACCCACTCTTCCACACTAATCTCACCCCACCACCCACTCTAATTCAACCCACCCCCCACCACCCACCTTCCACACCAACTCACCCCAACACCCCACACTCCAACTCACCCCCACCCACCCACACCAACTCACCCCACCACCCACTCCTTCCACACCAACCTCCCCCACCACCCACTCTCACACTAACCCACCCTCACCCACCCACACCATCCCACCCCACCACTCCATTCTTCCACACCAACTCACCCCCACCACCCACTCTTCCACACCAACTCACCCCACCACCCACTCTTCCACACCAACCTCCCCACCACCCACTCTTCCATACCAACTCACCCCACCACCCACTCTTCCACACTAACTCACCCCACCACCCACTCTTCCCACACCAACTCACCCCACCACCCACTCCTTCACACTCAACTCACCCCCACCACCCACCTTCTACACCAACTCACCCCCCACCACCCACTCCTTCACACTCACCTCTCCCCCACCACCCACTCTTTCACACCAACCAACCCCACACCCACTCTTCCATACCCATCTCACCCCACACCCACACCTCATCCCCACCCCACCACCACTCTTCCACACACCAACCTCCCCCACCACCCACTCTTCCACACCAACTCACCCCCCCCCACCACCCACACCAACCCACCCCCAACACCCACTCTCTACACTAACTCACCCCCCACCACCCACTCTTTCACACTCAACTCCAACCCCACCACCCACTCTTCCACACCAACTCACCCCACCACCCACTCTTCACACTAACTCACCCCTAACCACCCACTCTTTCCACACTAACTCACCCCACCCACTCTACACCACTCACCCCCACCCACCCACTCTTCCACACCAACTCACCCCCCACACCCACACCAACCCACCCCCACCACCCACTCTTTCCACACAAACTCTCCCCACACCCACTCTCTCCACACCAACTCACCTCCAACACCCACTCCTTTCACACCAACTCTCCCCACCACCACCCACTCTAAAAACACAAACTCACCCCACCACCCACTCTTCCACACCAACTCACCTCACCACCCACCTTTCTGCACTAACTCACCCCCCACCCACCCACACTAACCCACCCCCACCACCACCCACTTTCACACCAACTCACCCCCACCCACCCACACCTGACCTCACCACTCACTCCTCCATCCCCACCCACTCTTCCACCCCTATCCCACCCCACCATCCACTCTTCCACACCATCTCACCCCCACCACCCACCCTACACCCAACCCACCCCACCACCCACTCTTCCACACCAACTCTCAGCCCCACCACCCACTCTTCCATAACATCTCACCCCCACCACCCACCTCTTCCACACCATCTCACCCCCACCACCCACTCTTCCACACTCAACCCACTCCCCACCCCACCCACTCCTTCCACACCATCTCACCCCCACCACCCACTCTTCCCCACATTAAACCCCACCACCCACTCCTTCCACACCAACTCACCCCCACCCACCCACCTCCACACCAACCTCCCCACCACCCACTCTTCATACCATCTCACCAACCACCCACTCTTCCATAACCATCCTCACCCCCACCACTCCACACCCAATCCCACCCCCCACCCACCCACTCCCCCACACCCATCTCACCCTGACCACCCACTCTTTCTGCACCAACTCACCCCCCCCACCCACCCACTCATCACACCAACTCTCCCCACCACCCACTCTTCTTCACACACCAACTCACCCCGACCACCCACTCTCACACCAACTCACCCCCCCACTCCACCCACTCTCTTTCACACCAACTCTCCCCCCACCACCCACTCTTTCCCACACTCAACTCACCCCCCACCACCCACTCTCACACCAAACCTCCCACCACCCACTCTCACACTAACCTCACCCCCACCACCCACTCTTCTACACCATCCCACCCCACCACCCACTCTTTCTTACACTAACTCACTCCCCACACCTCACCCACCATCCTGACCCCACACCCACTCTCATCCACCCCACACCCACCCCACACCACACTCCCACCCCCACACCCACCACCCCACCACACACCCTTTCTACACTCAATCCCACCCTACCACCCACTCCCATCTTACACCAACCCCACCCCACCACCCACTCTTTTCACACCAGAACTCACCCCCCACCACCCACTTTATCCACACTAACTCACCCCCACCACCCACTCTTGTACACCAATCCACACCCCCACCACCCACTCCCCTTTCACACCAATCCCACCTCACCACCCTAAACCAACCCACCCCACCACCCACTCTACACTCCAACCCACCCCACCCACCCACTCTACACCAACTCCACCCCCACCCACCTTTTCACACCAACTCACCCCCCACCCACCCACTCTCACACCAACTCTCCCCACCACCCACTCTTCCACACCATCTCACCCCACCACCCACTCCTTTCACACCAACTCACCCCCACCACCCACCTCTTCTACACTGAACTCACCCCACTCACCCACCCCTTACTTCAACTCCACCCCCACCACCCACTTTTCTACACTAACTCCACCCTACTCACCCACTCTATCTACACTAACTCACCCCCACCCACTTTCACACCAACTCACCCCACCACCCACTCTTTCACACCAACCCACTCCCAACCACCCACTCTTTCTACACTAACTCACCCCCACACCCACTCCCTACACACTAACTCACCACCCCATCACCCACTCTTTCACACCAACTCATCCCCCACCACCCACTCTTTCCATTCCATCTGACCCCACCACCTCTCATACTCTGTCACCCCCACCACCCACTCTTCCACACCACCTCCCCCACCACCCACTCTCTACACTAACTCCACCCCCACCACCCACCCCTTTCACACCACCCTCTCCCCCACCACACCCACTCTTCCATGACCATCTCACCCCCCACCACCCACACTAAATCCTCCACCCCCACCCACCCACTCTCTACACTAACTCACCCCCACCACTTACTTCCTTTTCTACACTAACCTCAACCCCACCACCCACTCTTTCCACACCAACCCCACCCCCCACCACCCTTCCACACTCCAACCCACCCCCACCTCCCCCACCCCTAGACTAACCCAACCCCACCACCCACTCTTCCACACCAACTCACCCCCCAACACTCCACTTCTCACACTAACTCCACCCCAACCACCCACTCTTCGCATTAACTCACCCCAACACCCACACTCCCTTCACACCAACCTCTCCCCCACCTCACCCACTCTTCCACACCAAACTCAAACCACCACCCACCCCTTTCCACACCAACTCACCCCCACCACCCACTCTTCACACTAACTCCACCCCCACCACCCACACTAACTCACCCCTACTACCCACTCTTCCATACCCATCTCACCCCCACCACCCACTCTTCCACACACTCAACTCACCCCCCACACCTTCCACACCATCCCACCCACACCCACTCTTCCACCCATCTCACCTCACCACCCACTCTTCTACACTAACTCCACCCCCACCCACCCACTCTTCCATAACATCTCACCCCACCACCCACTCTTCCACACCATCTCACCCCCACCACCCACTCTTCCACACCACCAACTCACCCCCACCACCCACTCTTCCACACCATCTCACCCCCCACCACTCACTCATCTACACTAACCTCACCCCACCACCACACTCCTTTCCACACTTAACTCACCCCACCACCCACTCTTCCATACCATCTCACCCCCACCACCCATTCTTCCACACTAACTCACCCCACCAACTCTTCCACACCCATCTCGCCCCCCACCCACTCTTCCACACCACACCCCCACCCCCACCACCCACTCTTCCACACCAACCCACCCCACCACCCACTCTTCCACACCATCTCACCCCCTCACCACCCACTCTTCCACACCCACTCACACCCCCACACAACCCACTCTTCTACACCAAACCACCTCCCCACCACAAACTCTCACACCAACTCCCCCCCACCACCCACTCTTCCATACCATCTCACCCCCACCCCACCCCACACTCAACCCACCCCCACAACCCACTCTTCTACACTGAACTCACCCCACCACCCACTCTTCTACACTCCAACTCACCCCCACCACCCACCTCCCCCTTCTACACTAACTCACCCCCACCACCCACTTTCACACCAACTTCTCCCCACCACCCACCTTCCTTTCCATACCTATCCCACCCTCACTCCACCCACCGCAACTCACCCCCCCACAAACCCACTCTTCCACACCATCCCCCCCACCCACCCACTCTCCACACCACAACTCACCCACCACCCACACCAACCTCACCCCACTCACCCACCCCACACCAACTCAACCCCCCACCACCCACTCTTCCACACCCAATCTCACCCCCACCCACCCTTTCCACACTCAACTCACCCCCCCACCACCCACTCTTCTAGACTCAACCCAACCCCACCCCACCCACTCTCCACACCAACTCACCCCAACACTCACTTCTACACTAACTCACCCCCACCACCCACTCTTCCATTAACTCACCCCAACACCCACTTTCCACACCCAACTCACCCCACCACCCACACTAACCTCACCCCCACCACCCACTCTTCCACACCAACTCTCCCCACCACCCACTCTTCCACACCAACTCACCCCCACCACCCACTCTTCACACTAACCCACCCCCACCACCCACACCTCCACACCCAACTCAACCCCACCACCCACTCTTTTCCACACCAACTAACCCCACCACCCACTCTTCCACAACCAACTCACCCCACCACCCACACTAACTCACCCCACCACCCACTCTTCCACACACAACCCCCTCCCCCACCACCCACTCTTCCACACCACACCACCCCCACCACCCACTCTGCCACCCAACTCTCCCCCCACCCACCTTTCCATATCTCACCCCACCCACACTAACTCACCCCACCACCCACTCTTCTACACCAACCCCACCCACCCACTCTTCCACATTAACCTCACCCCCACCCACCCACTCTTCCACACTAACTCACCCCCACCACCCACTCTTTTCACACCAACTCAACCCCACCACCCACTCTTTCCACACCAACTCACTTCCCCAACACTCACTCTTTCACACTAACTCACCCCCACCACCCACTCTTCCACCATTAACTCACCCCAACACCCACACTAATCCCACCCCCCACCACCCACCTCTCCACACCAACTCTCCCCCCACCACCCACTCCCCACACCATCTCACCCCCACCACCCACTTTTTCACACACAAACTCTCCCCACTCACCCACTCTTCCATACTCCATCAAACCCCCACCCACCCACACCTTCAACCCACCCCCCACCACCCACTCCTTCCACACCAACTCTCCCCCCACCACCCACTCCTTCCACACCAATCCCACCCCCACCCACCCACACTAACTCACCCCCACCACCCACACACTAACTCACCCCCACCACCCACTCTTCCACACACCAACTCACCCCAACACCCACTCTTCTACACTAACTCACCCCCAACACCCACTCTCCATCACCACCCCCCACCAGCCACTCTTTCCACACCAACTCTCCCCCACCACCCACTCTTCCACACCAACTCAACCCCACAACCCACTCTTCGCACCAACTCACCCCCACCACCCACTTCTTCCACACCAACTCCACCCCCACCACCCACTCTTCTACTAACCCACACCACCCACTCTTCCACACCAACCACCCCAACACTCCACTTCTACACTCCAACCCCACCCCCACCACCCCACACTCCAACTCACCCCCACCACCCACTCTTCCACACCAACTCTCCCCCACCACACCCACCCCCAACCAACCCACCCTCCGCACCACCCACACCATCTCACCCCACCACCCTTCCACAACCATCTCACCCCACCACCCACTCTTCCACACCCAACCCACCCCCACCCACCCACTCCTTCCACACCAACTCTCCCCACCCACCCACTCCTTCCACACCATCTCACCCCCACCACCCACTCTTCCCACACTAACTCACCCCACCACCCACAATTCATCTCACCCCACCCACCCACTCTACACCAACTCACCCCACCACCCACTCTTTCCCCACACTCCAACCCACCCCCCACCCACCCACTCCACACACCAACCAACCCCAACCACCCACACTTCCACACCATCCAACCCCACCCACCCACACCCCAACACCCCACCAAACCCCACCACCCACCAACCTCAACCCCCCACCACCCCACTCTTCCACACCAACTCCCCCACCCACCCACTCTTCCACACCAACTCAACCCCACCCACCCACACCCAACCCACCCAACACCCACTCTTTCTACACTAACCCACCCCCCACCACCCACTCTTTCTACACTAACTCAACCCCACTCACCACACCAACCACACCCCACCACTCTTCCACACTAACACACTCCACCCACCCACTCTTCCACACTAACTCACACCCCACCACCCACTCCCACACTAAACTCAACCCCACCACCCACTCCTTCCACACCCCACCCCCAACACCCCACTCTTCTACACCAACTCACCCCACCACCCACTCTTCCACACCAACCCTCCCCCACCACCCACCTCTCCACACCAACCCCACCTCCAACACCCACTCTCTCACACCAACCTCCCCCACACCCACCCCAAAACACAAACCCACCCCACCACCCACCTTCCACACCACCAACTCACCCCACCACCCACTCTTTCCACACCAACTCACCCCCACCACCCACACCCAACTCACCCCACTCACCCACCTTTCTACATCTAACCTCACCCCACCACCCACACTAACCTCCCCCCACCACCCCTCTAACCTGAACTCACCCACCTTCCACCCCATCTCCACCATCCACCTTCCACACCATCTCACCCCACCACCCACCCCACACCAACCCACCCCACCACCCACCTTCCACACCACCCCACCCCCACCACCCACTCTTCCACAACATCTCACCCCCACCCACCCACTCCTCCATACCATCTCACCCCACACCACCCACTCTCCACACACCAACCCACCCCACAACCAACTCTTCCACAACCATCTCACCCCCACCACCCACTCCCTTCTTTCAAATCACCCCACCACCCACCTCCCAAACCAACCCACCCCCACCACCCAATCCTTCCACACCAACCTCCCCCACCACCTATACCTTCCACACCATCCCCACCCAACCACCCAACTCCTTCCACAATCCATCTCACCCCCACCACCCACACTCCAACCCACCCCACCACCCACTCTTTCACACCCATCTCACCCTGACCACCCACTCTTTCTGCACCAACCAACCCCACCACCCACCTTTCTCAGACACCAACTCTCCCCCACCACCCACTCTTCACACCAACTCACCCTGACCACCCACTCTTTCACACCAACTCACCCCCACCACCCACTCTTTCACACCAACTCTCCCCACCACCCACCTCACACTAACTCACCACCACCACCACCCACTCTTTACACAATTCAACTCTCCCCCACCACCCACTCTTTCACACCAACTCACCACCACCACCACCCACTCTTTTCACACCAACTCTCCCCACCACCCACTCTTCTGCACCAACACACCCAACCACCCACTTCACACCAACTCTCCCCACCACCCACTCCTTCACACCAACTTACTCCCCACCACCCACTCTTCCAACACCCTCTACCCCACCACCCACTCTTTCTCACACCAACCTCCCCCACCACCCACTCTTCCTTCACACCAACTCACCACCACCACCCACCCTTTTTCACACCAACTCTCCTCCCCACCACCCACTCCCACACCAACTCTCCCCACACCACCCACTCTTTCACACCAACCCACCCCCCACCCACCCACTTTTCACACCAACCCACCCCACCACCCACTCTTTCACACTAACTCCACCACCACCACCACCCACTCTCACACTCAACTCTCCCCCACCACCCACTCTTACACTAACTCACCCCACCACCCCCACAACAACTCTCCCCACCACCCACCTTCCATACCATCTCACCCCCACCACCCACACTCCAACTCCATCCCCACCCACCCACTCTTCTACACCAACTCACCCCACCACCCACTCTCTACACCAACCCACCCCCCACCACCCACTCTTTCACACTAACCTCACCCCACCACCCACTCCTTTCACACCAACCCCCCCCACCACCCACTCCCCACACCAACCCTCCCCCCACCACCCACTCTTCCATACCATCTCACCCCATCACCCACTCCTTTCACACCAACCTCACCCCACCACCCACTCCCCACACTAACTCATCCCCACCACCCACTCTCCACCCACCCCCACACCCCCACACCAACCCACCCCACTCACCCACTCCCCATTACACCTAACTCCACCCCCCACCACCCACTCCTTCACACGAACTCACCCCCACCACCCACTCTCTACACCAACTCACCCCACCACCCACCTTGCACAACCAACTCACCCCCACCTCACCCACCTTTCACACCAACCACCCCCACCACCCACCTTTCACACCAACCCACCCCACCACCCACCTCTTTCTACACTCCAACTCACCCCCACCACCCACTCTTCTACACCTAACTCACCCCCACCACCCACTCTTTTTTCACACCAACCCAATTCCCACCACCCAATCTTCACACCAACCTCACCCACCACCTACTCTTCCACACCATCTCACCCCATCACCCACTCTACACCAACTCACCCCCCAACCACTTCACCTAACCCACCCCACCACCCACTCTTACACCAACCACCCCACCACACACCCCCACACCAACCCACCCCACCACCCACTCCCACCACACTAACCCACCCCCCACCCACCCACTCTTTCACACGAACCCACCCCCACCACCCACTCTACACTACCACCCCCACCACCCACCTTACACACCAACTCACCCCACCCCCACACACCAACTCACCCCCCACCACCCACCTCTTTCAAACCAACTCACCCCCACCACCCACTCTTCTACACTAACTCACCCCCACCACCCACTCCCTTCTACACTAACTCACCCCATCACCCAATCTTTCACACCAACTCACCCCCACCACCCACTCCTTTTCACAACCAACTCCCCAACACTCCACTCTTCCACACCATCTCACCCCATCACCCACTCTTTTCACACCAACTCACCCCCACCACCCACTCCCACACTAACTCACCCCCACCACCCACCCCCTACCAACTCACCCCCACCACCCACCTTCCACACCAACCCACCCCCACCACCCACTTCCATCTACACCCAACTCACCCCACCACCCACTTTTTCACACCAACCCACCCCACCACCCACTCTTTTCACACCAACTCCACCCCACCACCCAGCACTTTTCTACACTAACCCACCCCCACCACCCAATACTTCTACACTAACTCACCCCCCATCACCCACTTTCACACCAACCATCCCCCACCACCCACTCTTCCATCCCCATCTGACCCCACCCACTCCACACCTGGTCACCCCCACCCACCCACTCTTCCACACCAACCTCCCCCCACCCCACCCACCTTCACACTCCAACCCACCCCACCACCCACTCTCACACCACCTCTCCCCCCACCACCCACTCTTCCACACCATCTCACCCCCACCACCCACACACTAACTCACCCCCACCACCCACCCCACACTCAACTCACCCCCACCACTTACTCTTTCACACCAACCTCAACCCCCACCACCCACCCTTCCACACCAACTCACCCCACCACCTGCACACCTCTTCCACACCAACTCACCCCACCTCCCACTCTAGACTAACTCAACCCCACCACCCACTCTTTCCACACCAACTCACCCCTAACACTTCACTTCTACACCAACTCACCCCAACCACCCACTCTTCCGCATTAACTCCACCCCCCAACACCCACATCTCACACCAACTCTCCCCACCACCCACTCCTTCCACACAAACCTCAAACCACCACCCACCTTCCACACCCAACCTCACCCCCACCACCCACTCCCACACCAACTCACCCCCACCACCCACACCTGAACCCCACCCCTACTACACCCACCCTTCCATGCCATCTCACCCCACACCACCCACCCCTTCCACACCAACTCACCCCACCACCCACTCTTCCACACACCATCTCACCCGACCACCCACTCTTCCATACCCACACCCCTCACCCCACCCACTTCTACACTAACTCACCCCACCACCCACTCACAAGACCCACCCCCAACCACACTCTTCCATACCCATCCCACCCCACCACCCACTCTTCCACACCATCCCACCCCACCCACTCTTCCACACCATCCCCACCCCACCACTCCACCCCCACACCAACTCACCCCCCACCTCACCCACTCCTTCCACACCAACCCACCCCACCACCCACTCTTCCATACACCACATCCCACCCCCCACCACACCCATTCTTCCACACCAACTCACCCCACCACCCACCTTTCCACACCATCTCACCCCCACCACTCACTCTTCCACACCATCTCACCCCCACCACCCACTCTTTCTCTACACACCATCCAACCCCCACCACCCACTCTTCCACACCAACCTCACCCCCAACACTCACTCTTTCTACACTAACTCACCCCACCACCTTTCTTTCCACACTCACCAGCCTCTGAACACCCACTTTTTTTTCATTTGACCCCTGAACCTCCCCACCACCCACCTTCCACACAAACCCACCCCACCAACGACTCTTCCACACCAACCCACCCTCACCACCCACTCTACACCTGAACTCACCCCCACCCACCCACACTAACCCACCCCCACTCCACCCACTCTACACTAACTCACCTCCACCACCCACACCAACCCACCCCACCACCCCTCTTCTATACCAACACACCCACTCTTCCACCCCATCTCACCCCCACCATCCACTCTTCCATACCATCTCACCCCACCTCCCCACTCATTCTACACTACACTCACCCTCCATCCACTCTTCCACACCATCTGCCACCCCACCACCCACTCTTTCCCATAACATATCACCCCCACCACCCACTTCTTCATCTCAGTCGAAGGATACCCCACCACCCACTTTCTGCCACCAAATCACTCCTTACACCCACTCTTCCACACCAACCCACCCCCACCACCACTCCTTCCCCACACCACCTCCCCACCACCCACTCTTCCATACCATCTCACCCCCACCCACTCCTTCCATAACCATCTCCACGGCCCACCACCCACACTCCAACCCACCCCCACTGACCCACTCTTTCACACCACATCTCACCCCCCACCAACGCACCTCCTTTTCTGCACCACAACCTCCCCCACCACCCACTCTTCTCACACCAACTCCCACCCCCACCTCAACGACTCCTTTCACACCACCTCACCCTGACCTCACCCACCTTTCTGCACCAACCCACCCCACTCCACTCCACCTGCCCACACCAATCCCTCCCCCACTGCCCACTTTTTCAATTCAACTCACTCCCCTGATCACCCATTCTTTTTCACAATTTCAACTCACCCCCACCACCGACTGCCCCACACCAATCCCTCCCCACCACCCACTCTTTTCACACACCAACTCACCCCACCCACCCACCTTTTTCTACACTAACCCACCCCCACCACCCACTCTTTCTACACTAACCTCACCCCCACCACCCACTCTTTCACACCAATCCCCCACTCCCCACCACCCACTCTTCCACACCAACTCTCTCCCACCACCCACTCTTTCTACACCTTCAACTCACCCCCAACACCCACTCTCCTTTCTACACCAACTCTCCCCACTCACCCACTCTTTCTACACTCCAACTCACCCCACCACCCACTCTTCTACACCAACTCACACCCCACCACCCACTCCCTGCACACTAACTCACCCCACCACCCACTTTTTTCCCCACACCTGAACCCCCCACCACCCACACCAACTCACCCCACCACCCACCCCACACCCAACTCACCCCCACCACCCACTCTTTCACACCAACTCCCCCACCCACCCACCCTTTTTCACACTCCAACTCCACCCACACCACCCACTCTACACAACCCACCCCCACCACCCACTCCCCACACCAACTCCACCCCCACCACCCACCCCTTTCTACACTAACCTCACCCCCACCCACCCACCTCCTTTCTACACCAACCTCCCCACCCACCCCACACTAACTCCACCCCCACCACCCACTCCTTCTACACTAGCTCACCCCCACCACCCACTTTCTACACCAACTCACACCACTAGTAACATGTAATTGAACGGTATATTTG